>NW_026937350.1:2500-79914 GCF_032062105.1 Saccostrea cuccullata | reverse complement strand
ACACTAATAACGATAATAATATAATACTAATAATTTTTAACATAAAAGTAAATCATGTGAATTGTTTGACATCTTACACCGAAGAATGTGTGAAGCATAAAATTTGGAATATCTGGCCCTTCAGATAATTTCTAGAAAGTTAAAACATAATTCATAAATGGGTTTTTACCAGACAAATATAAACCAACACGATTTAACAGGTGCAGTGTGGTGTTGATGTATTGATGAAAAATTCATTGCAATTATGAAGTGACTGATTACTCTAAATTCATATTAAATGCCTGATGTATTAAACACTGTCGTCCAAACCTTACACACACATCACAGACATATCAAAGGAAAATGAAAAACTGCCACTGCACAGCATAAGAAAACGCTCGATCATTGCAAGAGTTGAACACAGTTGTTCAGATAGAGTAAAGCCTTGTTTATATGTTAAAAAAGTAGAAGTATCAACAAAGTATTGCACATATTTCACTGAAAAATGTTGTATCACAGTCACATTTTTCTCTGAATTTAACAATGTTAACATGTTCTGGAAAAACCCGTCACGGTTAATCCCCAGCATTATCTGGGTCGCTAAAAATATTTTAACTTTGAAGAACTTTCTAAAATACTATCCAGCAGTTTTATTTTCTGAAAACAGCGTATAATATGCAAATTAACTAGCCCCCTGATTGATGGCGACCGTGAATAATAATTATCAACATGGTTGTAATTGTTTGTTTATCGATATGACGTAATTGGCACTGCATACTTGTATACCTGTGCAAAATATGCAGTTTTCTTGTCCTGTCTTCAAACATGAGTGAGTATACATGTGTATATGCACACTTCTTTCAGACATGTCTACATTTTTTGTTTCACTAAATCGATTCCATTCACCATTGATTTCATTGCATGCATGTGTAGCTGCAGAATTTAAAACATTATAAATATTATATATAACTAACAATTCTTTGTATATTTTGTGTGACATAATATTGTATGCAAATAAGTACTGAAAACAATGACTCATGTACGTAAAACCTCTTTTGAAAACAGTCAAGGGTCACGACGAGAAAACCTAAGTGTGAATTTCCCGCTAATCCGGATACGCTTATTTTTCCCTATCTGTTCGCGCGACACTTGGCGGAAAATAATATTTTGCCAACCCGAGCCGATTTGCCGGTTTAAGAAGCGAAAAAAAGGCCTTTCTATATTCATAATGTGACTTTCAAATTGTGCTTGTTTTCCTTAAAAATCCCTGTGTAGACTTTGAGAAGTGTTTGGTTGTTTTTATCGTGGAATCCTGAAACCAAAAAAATGTTTCATCCTTACGGACCGAGGTACGCCAGCCATCGGTGAGTTATTTATAGAAATCTTCCTGGTTCAGTTAATGACTTTAGCATTCATTGATATTTTGTCAACTTTTATGTTGTAATAATTGTTACTTTCATTAATTTTATCAAATATTTTAACTGCCCTGTTACTATAACTATAATTAAATGTAGATGTAAAGATGCTGAGATTTTAGAATAGGATAAAGCAGTCACATACTTTTGTTTTATTCCGAAAAGAAAGCTTAAAAAAATATTCTGTGTTTCTAGTTATTTTGAACTTGATTTTCATCAGTTCAAATCAAAGCAGAAAAAAATTAATTAAAAAGACAAAAAAAGATTATATCATGTATATGTTTTATGTTTCAATAACACCTAAGACAGTGTCTGTCATACTGTGAGGTGAGGAAGTTTAAGTATGGGATATATGCTCCCGTGCAGTAACAAGTTAAGCAAAGAAAAATGATTATTAGCAGTATAGAGACAGTGTGTTGTCATCAGTTGCTTGCGATCAGAGCTTGAGATAAAAAAAATACTACAGAGGTTAAAAGTTTCATATTTGGATATTTTAATTGGAAAAGAGATGGTAATTTAACAACCAAGCTCCCTTACTTATGCAGCAACATACTGTACCTTCATCACCTGCATACGGAGATTATATTTCTCAGTTGATTAGATGCGCAAAAGCATGCTCTACGTATGTAAAATTTCTAAAACGAGGTAAATTATTGACAAACAAGTTGATGATACATGAATACCAGCAGTCTCATTTAAAGTCATCATTTCTAAAGTTCTATGGTCTATACAATAACACAGTCAGCAAATACAATTTATTATTGAGTCAAATGCTGACTGACGTTTTTCATACTAATTATTAATCCATTCTTTACACACTGAATTCACGACGGATTTTCCGTTATTTCTCGATCACGACAAGGAGCACACGGCGGGTGTGTCGGCAGGGGGTGCTTACTCCTGCATGGCAACTGGTCCCACCTCTGATGTCTTGGAGGTCTGTGTTTGCTCTACTCCTATTTTTTGTATTGTTTAATTGTCTTCTGAGCAGCTTGAATACCGTTAGTTATCTCCATATACCGTATTTCATTGCAGTCTGTATAGGGAGAAAATTAATTGTTGGTTGATATAAGTATCAGCAAGAAAAAAAAATAAGATCAGTCAGTAGTTTTTATCATTAGTGTTAAGTAGACAGAGAATCAGCTATTTGTTGTATTCAATAGCAGTCTCTAGCTACGTTCAGATTCAGCTATTTGTTGTAATAAGGAGAAGACCCTACACACATAATGGGCTATTTGTTGTAATAAGGAGAAGTCCCTGGACACATAATGAGCTATTTGTTGTGATAAGGAAAAAAACATTGAGCTATTTGATGTAATAAGGAGAAGTCCCTATTTGATGTAATAAGGAGAAGTCCCTAGACACATAATAAGCTTTTTGATGTAATAAGGAGAAGTCCCTAGACACATAATGAGCTATTTGTTGTAATAAGGAGAAGTCCCTAGACACATAATGAGCTATTTGTTGTAATAAGGAGAAGTCCCTAGACACATAATGAGCTATTTGTTGTAATAAGGAGAAGTCCCTAGACACATAATGAGCTATTTGTTGTGATAAGGAGAAGTCCCTAGACACATAATGAGCTATTTGTTGTGATAAGGAGAAGACCCTACACACATAATGAGCTATTTGATGTAATAAGGAGAAGTCCCTAGACACATAATAAGCTTTTTGATGTAATAAGGAGAAGTCCCTACACACATAATGAGCTATTTGTTGTAATCATAAACAGTTTGTAGACACAGAATCAACCATTAAAAGCCTGTAGCCACAGAATCGGCTATAAGTGTTCTGTTAAAAACAGAGCCAGCTATTTTGTTGTTATCGGTAGCAATCTGTAGCTACAGAATCAGCTATTTATTATTATTAAAGGTCTGTAGCTACTTAATCAACTATTTGTTAAATCATTAGATGTCCCTTCCTTTCCCTTCTCTGAGCGGTCTTGTTGAGTGGACATTTTAAGTTGATACTTGGAAACTTTAAAATAGCCTGAAGAGCGCAGCATAATCTACTTCTAACTAACCGTAACGCGGTGTTCCTGTGCCACTTTGTTCGTATTTATGGGTGCTTAAGAGTCCAGATGTAACACGACCTACATGTAAAGATCTGAATGTCTTAAATACTGGAACAATGTACTTACACATTCATTCCACGCTTATATGTATATATAGTTTATGCTATTTCAACACATCCACATGTATCATGTAATAGTAGGAGTAAGGACACACGTATGTTCAAAGAGATTTATCCACGTCACGAGGTGGTTCTTCAATTGTTACTTGAATATTTTTCCAAAAAAGTTTCTAATCAATTCAAGTAAACACAAGCTTCTCATATATTATAAGAACACAGTCATACACAGTTGTAAATGTCATCTACATCTACGTCTAGATTAATATTCCAGTCCAAACTGGCATACTCAACAGTTGGTCTCACTAATGATTTGTATGCTTTCTCCTTGATGTTGTTATTACTCATGTTGGTGTTTCTTTGGAGAACAGCGATGGTGCCATTTGCTTAAGCGATGAAGTTATTTATGTGTTGAGTCCACTTCAAATCTGACGAGATGGTAACGCCTGGATATATGCTTTAATTTGTTGCCATGTAGGATATAATAGTTTTTCATGATGACTCTACGATTCCTAATGATGCTAAGCACCTTATATTTTTCTGGTTGGAATCTCATGAGCAACTTATCTTCCAACACTGCTAGTTGGTTGAGGTCTTCCTGCAGCTTCTCTACATCTGCATCTGATGTGATGGTCATGTATGCTACGATATCATCAGCGAAGAGTCGTACAGTTGATAGAAAGCCCGCTGGCATGTAGTTGATATAAAATAGAAAGAGACTGGGAATAAGGACCGTACCTTGGGGAACACCCGAGTCTACGGACACCTCTTCAGATGATTCACCCCCATGACCACCCTTTGCCTACGGTTGGTAAGGAAGCTTTGGATCCACTGACTTGTCTTTCCTTTTATTCGGTAATGGTTGAGTTTGTGGATTAGGAGACTATGGCTCACATTATCAAATGCTTTGGAGAAGTCCAATAATAAGGCATTCTGTCTGTTTTCCCTTGTCTATATTGATAGTGATGTCATCAATGAACTCTGTAAGGTTAGTTTTGCATGAAAGGCCACGACGGAACCCGGCTGGAGTGGGTAAGTGATCTTGTTGAAATCGGAGTGGTTCATGGTGTGGCTATTTACGATGTGCTCCATAATCTTCCTGGAGATGCATGTTAATGACACTGGCCCCTGATATGTCTTTCTTTTTCAAATTATTTCTATTGGGCAGATGTTGGCTGATTTCCATACTGCTGGTATCTCTCCAGTTTGCTAAGAATGGTTAAAAAAAACAAAGTAAGGACTGGGGCCACATCATCTGCCAATTCTTTGAGAATCTTTGGTGCTATGTTATCTGTTACTGGAGCTTTGGTTACATTCAGCCCCTCAAGTGAAGTAATTAAGGACTCCGTTTACTGTTATGTTAAGGTCTTCAATCTCAAGATCTCCATGCATTCTTCATGTCGCATATCGCCTAGAAAACTCCTCAGCTGTACTTTTTCAGTGAAGGCTTCCTTAAATCGTTCATTTAGAATATTTGCCATGTCTACTATTCCTGGTAAAGAAGGTCACCCTTTTTAAAAGTTGGTATGCCATTACCATCTGATTTTCTGTTTGACTAATATTCAGAAACGTTTACGAATTCGATATAATGATTTTTCCAAATTATTGGAACGAATTTAATTCATTATAACAAATTAATCAAATTAAAGAGGTCTCTTGACGAATTTAATTCGTGAAAACAAGTTTTAGAATGCATTTAATTTAATAAATTTCATTTGCTTAACATGATATATGCCTGTGAGCTTGAGATAAAAGATACTACAGAGTTTGACACATCTGTTTCATATTTGGATATTTCACTTGAAACTTTTCAATCGTAAATTTACCTTACTTTAGCAGCAATATACCTTCATCACCTGCATACGGGGTTGATATCCCCCAGTTAATTCGATTCGCAAGAGCATGCTCTACGTATGGACAATTTCTAAATCGAGGTAAATTTATGAAACAAGAATAGCAGCAGTCTCGTTTAAAGTCATCGTTTCGTAAGTTCTGTGGTCTATACAATGACATTGTCAGCGAATACAATTTATCATTGAGTCAAATGCTTACTGGCGTTTTTTCATTTTGAATATTAGGCCATTGAATTGTCGATGGAATTTTCCGATATTTCCCAATCATGCATATGACAAGAAGAACACGGCGGGTGTGACCGGTCGGCATGGGATGTTCACTCCTCCATGACACCTGATCCCATCTCTGATGTTTGAAGGTCTGTGTTTGTTCTGCTCCTATTTTGTATTGTTTGATGGACTTTGAGCTTCAATACTGTTCGTTGTCTTCATATATTTCATCAAATTTATGAATTAGTTTAAGCGAATTCAACAAATTTGTTAACAGATTAAATTCATTATAACGAATTCAAAGAATTTGTTTTAACGAATGAAATTCGCTATATCAAATTCAACAATTCGTTATATCAAATTCAATCTTTATAAGTCCTAAAAGGGCTTCCGTATTTAGACCCTATACTCAGACAAACTGGGTTTTACAGAGCAGGCCTGGGGGCTATAAAACTTAGATGAGGTCACTTTAGGTCTTATTCTCATATTAACCAAAGGAACTAATAGTGGAAAAGTGAGACTGAGATCAAAAGTGAGCTCATCTTAGTTTTATGGCCCCCAGACAGGTCAGGAAAAAGTTGAGATTATAGAAGAAGACTGCGCGTAATATAGAACCATTGCAAGTTTCTTTATGTCATTAAAACTGTTTGGAAGAACAGAATTGTTTTTTTTTTTTTTTGGTCTGGGTTCTTTAAAAGGCAGTCTCTTACACGTGTAAAGAAGGCTAAATAAAAAAAATCAAAATTAAAATATAAGAATCACCAAAGAATGTTTATTTACTTTCTTATAATTCTTACTCTTGATATTAGGGTAGCACAGACAAAAAAATAAACAAACAATCGCTAACAATAATGTCAACACCAAGCTCCAAGGATTTCCATTCATGTTTTCAAAATCTTGCCTTATATCAGATATTTACAATGTTTCCAATATTTTTATAATATTATGTATAAATGCAGAATTTTTTTTTATTAAAAAAAAAGAGATCTTGAAAATATTTGCAATTTTTCCAATAAATGTATTTCTATTTTTTTTTTTCTTGAAATTACAATTGAAATCCCTGATAAATGAAACATTTGTGTTTAAAAAAAGATCTTTAGGACGGAAGTCTTAAAAAATCACGCACACAATCACACTTACACACATGCCGTAACAAATTTTCGATTTTTGACAAAAAGAAAGGAACAGATTATTTAAAACATGTGAAGTTGAACAACTTGTATTTAAGTATTTCAGTTTTATTTCAATTTTTAAATACTTTTTCTTGAAAAGTAATATCATTTTTTTGTAAAGTAAAATTAATTACATTAGCATTAAACGCGGTTTTATTGAATAAAATGAAAAATTAAGTATATTATCAAAACCCGGACACATATTAAAAGTTGTGAACCAATCTACTGATACTAAATTTTAGATCCGCCCGTCAGTAGATCACCTGATACGCTAGGTTTTGTTTACATGCGTCGGATATTCACAACTAATGTACTTCTACACAGCTAAACAGGAAGTAAAATAAAATTTATCATTATCTCTTATTCGGAATTAGCAAGTTCATTTCGTGTTTTAATATAGGTCATTCTTGCATAAGCAAAGGTGTAGTATCAGTGAATGACCTCGGGTCTGACCTTTCCATAGCAAGAGTATCGAACGTAAAAATGTACATAAATTAAATGCCGAGTAGTAGGGATAAGGAAACAACAGCAGAAAAAGATATGGTATGAACATGTCCTAGCTGAGATTGACTCGAATAGACAAGGTCAAACCATCAGACTGAGCCTCGCTGTACATGAATTACGTAGTCGCCATTGACAATGAGATGATATAGTTTAACAAACATGGATTCCTCCTGAAGATTTGTTTAAGGCGTGGAGTAATACTACATTTACAATCTGACTGTCTGTACATGTACTATCGAGACGAGGAAGTAAATTCGGGCGATAAAAACGCGGGAGGACCAGTCAGCGCTCAGTGTTTTTTTCTCAAATGAATAGAGCGACGGAGGAGGAAGTAGAATTGGCTGACTGAGAGTATGCTATGGGTGGCCATCGTGGACGCCAGGTAACCATCATTCCCGCCATTCACAGAAATATACACTTGTCCATTTCACAATCAAAATGCATGTTAGTGTCCTATCTATCGTATTCAGGGTTTTATTTAGTTCCTGTTGGTGTTTAATTTATGGTATAAGGCTAGTCATGTTGAAATACTTCTTATTGATTTTTGCCTATGATGGATTACTCCTACTAGCGACTTTAGATCTGTGTAACGCAGGTTTACTGGTCATTTAAACCTTTTCTTGACAACAGCTGTTTTTTCTTAGTAGCTTATATAATTTTGCTCGAATACTTTAAACGTGTGTACAATCATACGATAATATCTCGGATCATCTGCTAACATGCTACACATCTGGCGTGTATACATATGTATAAATGTATTGTTTACATGCCAGGGGCGAGTTCTTATTATTCGCCATTGTCTCTGTTTTTATTGAGGAAGTGTTATACGCTGTGATTGTGTCGAGTTCTTCCCATCACAGTGCCCGAGTATATAAGCAGTATAATATTTCCTTGTTTTTTTTTTCTCTCTCTCTCTCTCTCTCTCTCTTTCTCTCTCTCTCTCTAATCTCCCGGCTTAGAAATTACATGCATGCCAGAGGAGCCTCGTTTTAGTTAATTCCGGCACAGATACTCGGCCCTAGGTTTTGTTTTCTTTACTGTAAAGTTTATTCAGTGACCGGAGTCCATTAAGTATTCATTTCCTTGTTTTTCTTAAGTACAAAGTCTTGCTTTGATAATAGTTTCCTGGACATTTTCTAAAGCCTTTTCAAAAAAAAAAAGAAAAGAAAAGAAGATTTTAGGGGCCTAACTTCGCTTCAATGTTGTTAATTAATTGTTTAGATTAAAAATATGAATTTAATTTCCTTCACAGACAATAAAGATTAAATTCCATAAATAATGCATTGATAAGTCGTAAAGTGTCGACATAATATTTATTATGTAGCACCTGTACGATAATCTCAAGCACGATGATTTTAAGGAGTTGTCTTTCTTGGTTCGCTTCTACTGTTTTTCAGGCCAGTTCCTGATTGCTTCAACTTTTAAAAACCAATTTCCGATTCTTTTAAGGAACAGAACCCTATTTTTAAAACGCAAATATTTTTGTTTTCCCAGAGCCGTTGCCAGGTTTCTTGAAAGGGGAAGGGATGGATGGGTCAGGCAGGAGCCCCTCTTCCTTTAAAGGTGATTAATTCAATAATTAGGCACAGATTAATTGTGTTGGTATAGTGCATTTTTAAAGTCATTCACTCAAATATTCAGGTTGTGTATTCTTATTAACATCCTGAATCCGCAACAGTTTAAGTAAATATTTCTTGTTGGTCATGAAGAATGCATTCATTGTTTGAAGATGAGAAACATATAACAAGTCATATTCATATATACACAAAATACGATCAGAACATAGAGAAAACATTCCCATAGGGATTCCTATTCATACATGGCATTAATTTGCAATTCTAAATTTGTATATAAATGTAAAATTGCTATAATGTGTTCGTGTCAAAACGATTGTACACATATATGATTTAATTTTAGTTGTAACACGTCATTTGATTTGATTAAAGATTTATTTTATATCTTGCCTACATCAAACGTTACGTCGAAAACGTTTTACTTCGCTTGACGTTTATTTCAAAATATGCTCAATTTGAAGCCATTTTTGGAGGAAATATTATCTTATTTTCTACACTGAAATTTTATTAGGAATGAAGCTTACTTTAAACTATGTTAAACGCGGTTTATAAAGCGTAAACTGTCCCAAGTTATGTTATATCGTGTAACATAGGTTAAGATAAGCTTCATTCCTTAAATGCTACCCGAGAAGTAGATTCGGTGAATTTTGTATAGGATGACAAAAACTTTCGTCTTCCTTGATTTATCAATGTATCTTTAAAATGTTACCAGCGAACGTTTATCCACGAGAAAAACACAGAAAATAAGGAAATAAAGAAACTTTGGAAACGTCTCTCTGTAAACAGGATGTAGATAGAAGAATCTGCAGAAATTGTAATTTTTGTAAATATTTCTTAGAGAAAGCCTCTGTTCAATACTTTTCTTATAGACTTGTATGAACAATCAGTTTTACTCAGAGAGTTTAAAGATGATCAACAATATTAAAGAAACCTTAAAACTCTTTCTCTCTCTCTGCAGGTTAGCTAGTTTCTTACTGTCTGATATGATCATTTCTGAAGCAATTATTGCCGATTAAAATTGAGATTTTTCCCGAAATCTTTTATTAGAATATTAATATGGTCTTATTTGTTTATTTCCCGACCTGTATTTCCTCTTTCTCATTAAAAAGTGTATCAATGTGTTTTGTTTGTTTGTTGTTTTTTTTTTTTGGTAATTCTTACGATTGTAATCTCTCTCTGTATTATTTTGGTATGTTTTTCTGGTCTTGTCTTGGTGATTCTTATGACCATTATTTTCCTCTGTATTATTTGGGTATTTTATTCTGATGTCGATCTTCTTTTTGAGCCCATCATCTTCTCCCTTTTTTTGAGCTATATTAAACTGGTCATGTCTTGGTAATTCTTACGACCATTATCGTAATTTGTATTATTTTGGTATGTTAGTCTGATTTTGTTTTGGTAATTCTTACGACCATTCTCTTCCTCTTTAATATTGGGTATGTTTTTTCTAGTTTTGTCTTGGTAATTCTTATGACCATTATATTCCTCTGTATTATTATTATTTGGATATGTCATTGTGGTCTTGTGTTGGTAATTTTTCCGATATTTTGCGATCATGACAAGGAACATACGGCGGATGTGACCGGTCTGCAGGGGATGCTCACTCCTCCATGACACCTGTTCCCACCTCTGATGTTTTGGAGGTCTGAGTTTGGTCTGCTCCTATTTTGTATTGTTTGATGGACTTTTATCTTTAATACTGTTCGTTATCTCCATATGTTTAATTACGACCATTATCTTCCTCTGTATTTATTTGGTATTTTATTCTTGTCTTGTCTTGTTAATTCTTACGACCGTGTTTCTTCCTCTGTATTATTTGTGTATAATATTCTGCTATTGTATTGGTAATTCTTACGACTATTATCTAACTCTTTATTATTTGGCTATGTCATTGTGGTCTTGTCTTGATGATTCTAATGACCATTATCGTTCTCTGTATTATTACGATAATTATGTTGTCTTGTCTTGGTAATTCGTACTAACATCAACTTCTCCAATATTATTATGGTATTTTATTCTCGTCATGTCTTTGTAATTCTTACAACAATTATCTTCCTCTGTATTATTTGGGTATGTCATTTTCATATTGTCTTAGTAATTCTTACGACTATCATTTTTCTCAGTCTTATTTTGGTAGGTTATTCTATTCGCATGGTCTTGTCTTTGCAATTCTTACACATTCCTCCGTATTATTTGGGTACGCTATTTTGATCTTCTTATGACCATCATCTTTCTCTGTAATATTTGGGTATGTTGTTGTCGTTTTGCCTTGGTAATTCTTACGACCATCATCTTTCCCTGTAATATTTTGGTATGTTGTTGTCGTTTTGCCTTGGTAATTCTTACGACCATCATCTTTCTCTGTAATATTTTGGTATGTTGTTGTCGTTTTGCCTTGGTAATTCTTACGACCATCATCTTTCCCTGTAATATTTTGGTATGTTGTTGTCGTTTTGCCTTGGTAATTCTTACGACCATCATCTTTCCCTGTAATATTTGGGTATGTTGTTGTCGTTTTGCCTTGGTAATTCTTACGACCATCATCTTTCTCTGTAATATTTGGGTATGTTGTTGTCGTTTTGCCTGGGTAATTCTTGAGACCAATATCTCCCCTGCCTTACTTGGATTTGTTATTAAATCTTTTGCTTTTTCTTTCGAAGAATATGTAGACGAAACGAGATATTTTAAATAGCGTTTTGAAACAAAAGAATTACATCATCGATGCTATGTAATGATCATGAATACTAGAAAACACAAAAGTAAAAGATTTTGTCGATCCTTGATTTGACAAAAAGGAAAAGAGGGCGGACCCGGGGACGGGGTTCCATACCCCATGTACCTGTGTTATCGATCAGTTTGAATTGCTTTTATTGTCAGATAAGAAAAGTGCACCTCTGTGATAAATATAAAGTATGTAAGATTTATTATCTAGACACATTAAATCTCAGGTAAGTGAACCCCCTTTTTTTTGCCACCCCAAACAAATCGTGAAAGCAAAGAAGGCAGAGTGACATATATAATTTCTTCCTAGACAGTCCTAAATGGACCAATGTCGTTAGTGCAGTGTAAGCTATCAAATGAACGTGTTCAGCTGTAGATATTTACACTTGGTGTTAACAAGGAAGAGTTTTGTTCACTTCAACATGGAAGTCTCTCTCTAGTGCTATACTGAATCTGTTTGGATGTTTTAATTTTCATAAGTGTCTTGTTTTATTGTGCAGCAATGCAGTACAGGTTAGTTTTATACCTTTTACCTGCACAGGTTAGATTTTGTACCGTTTTTGTTTTCAAAGTAAGAAATCGTAATAAGTCCGTTTATGTCGTTCTGTCTGGTTGACATTCCAGTTTCACTAGATTCCTGGCCAAGCATTTGCTGTGCAGAGCAGATTTTCTCTTTATATCGATCCAGAATCTCTCCTAATTTGTTGTGAACAAAGCTGATACTTAAAGGCACTAACACAAGTCAGGAGGAGCTTTTTTAATTCTGAGTGAATGGGATAACATGAACATGTACCACAATCGAATATTACATGCAATAACTACAAATGGGAAAAATTTGAATACTTTTTTAATTTTGTTATTTAGCAGAAAAGACCAACTTTGTGACAGTACAGTTTTCATGTTTTCTTAATGAGAGTACCAACTGCAGTAAAATCTAAGTGACTTTAATGCATCATTTAACTCCTGGCATAAAAGGAGAAAAAATAAAGGCTTTCACGTTTATCACGCTGGATCAACTTGTTGCGTAATATTTTCAGTGGAAGCAATTACTTGTAGTTTTTAAAAAGGTTACTGAACTTTAAAAGTGTTTTAAAATTCAATTGAAGTTGAGAATCTTCTATAAAAGTTGAGTCAAGGGTCCTAAAAATAGACTGACCTTTTTTACAAGTTGTAAGATAACGACAAGGAAGAAATTACTGTATAAAAATATGTAGAGGTCAGGGGTTAGAAGCCAACGGTTCTATACAATAAATAACTGTATAAAAATATGTAGAGGTCAGGGGTTAGAAGCCAACGGTTCTATACAATAAATGTACATACATTTTTGAAAATAATGTTTGAACATTTATATTTCTTTCTTATTTTTGACGCATCCAATGGTTTAATTTGATGAAAAAATGTGTCCAGAGAAAAACAATTATAGTAAATTTGGCGGATCTCTAAAATGAAACAAAACTATCCAATATCTATTCCTGGCTCATGGTTTGGCTCCAAAGCTTATTAAAAATATACCTGTATACAGTACTGAATGAAAAATATTTTGAGCAAATTGTAAGGAAATTAACAAATGATTTTATCACCCGATATTTAGTCAAAACATACGTGATTCAAAAACAGGATTTAAAATTCACCTATAATAGAAACTGGCTCTCTTGTTACAATGGAATGCATAGGTGACGAATAATAAGGAATATGTGTATAGACAGCATATCGACTGATTTGCATTGTGGCCATAAAACATGGGTTTTTAGAAGAAAGAATAGAATAAATCTTTAATTCGAAGAATTTTACCTTTCTTATCAGACGGTACTTTTAACACCATCGTCGCAAACCACGGCCATAATGTATTATCCTCTCCCATTCTGGGAGAGAGCTATATGCGGACTCCGGACCGTGGCTTGAGACGATGTTTTAACCCCTGAAGCCTTTTAAATTATTTTCCTCTGTAAACTCGTTTCAAATTATATATAAAATAATGGAACCATCTCAATGATACAGGCCCATACATAACCTTTGTGTAATTATAATTTTACGTTATTTTAAGAAAAAGAAATGATTACTTCAAACGGCATTAATTGGAAATTTTGAAAGTAAGCATATTTTGCCCCTATATGTAAGATAAATTTATGCAAAAACAAAAAAAAAATATTTTAGACATTCTATTTAACTGTTTTAGACAATTAGTTACACGTAAATTAATAATCTTTTAGAGAGATTGAAATTCAATGCAAAAGAATTGTCGGAGGACAATTTTACTGGATTTTCGAACTTAGACGCTTTCTTCGCTTCAGCTTGACATTCACTGTAAAGTAGTATGTACTTCGGTTACATGAAAGGCTTCTCTGTATACATGCTGTTACAAAATGAATATATCTATGAAGGCTTTCTTGTGGTATGCTACGGTTGTTATTTCAGTCAAGAATTAATATTTATATAATGTAATGTTTCAGCGTCTGAATTTTGGTAATATTTGTTTGTGAGGGAGGGGGAGGGGATATTGCAATAAATATTTGTAGAAACGTTTTTAAATGGTATGTTTACAGTACAGAGAATAATGGTCAGACAGGTAATACGGGGTGTTTGTCATCATTATAAACCCCCTAGTCAGGTATATATGTACCCAATGGGCATCTCTCTCCTAAACAAAACCGTTCAAAGTTCACATCTTTTTGTCTGTGTGGGAACCTACGAAGTAACTGGATACCGATAGTTTCAGCTTTAATTCAGTCTTTTGTGATAGGTGGTGTAAGGTTTGCGTGTTCCATGGGATGTCTCTTAAAATAAAACTAGCGCTTCTCAGTTTACATATCTGAGTATACGCTGAAACGAAAGTCGAGACTTCTCCAGATATGTTTAGGGAATTTCCCCCCTTGTAAATAGTGTTTATAAACAGGGACATATAGTCAATGAGGTGAGAGAGTTTTAATTCATGTAAAACAATGGAACTTAGAAAAGTGAACTTTTGTATACGTGTAAACAATGTATTGAAAAGAAAGATTTAATAGTCATTTTTTCTGAATACAATGAATCATTTAAACGGAAATTAAATAAATAGAAATGATTGTTACATTTCTGTAGACTATGAAAAGAATACTGTAAAGCTAAAAACGCTCATTCACATGATAATTAACCTTAAAGTTTTCGTGTAACTTTGGGCCAAAGGTGAAGGAGAATTTTATTTTTTTTTTTTCAGATGATAGTTTTCGTATGTCATAGGCGTTCAAACCTCCCTGTGTTATTATGCTTATCTAATTTCCAATATCATGTCATTTACCGAGAAAGGCCGAGATTCTGTGAAAATCCGTAATGGAATTTTATATCATGTCTACTTGCTCTAAATCTGATAGCTATTTTATAATTGAAGTTTTTATCAATACAAGTGCAAAATGTTCGCTTCAAAACTTATTTCTATAAAATGCATAACCGATATTAAAAATGACCTAGTCCATATAAATTTTTAGTTTTAATATCTATTTCTTTCGTCTTAGAATTTCAGACTTTAGCTAAAAAGTTTAATGAGATATTGTAAAAGTTGCAACAAACTTCAAGATAGTAAAGCTCAACTCAACGAATGTTATCTTTTAAGAAAGACAGTTTAGCATCGAAAGATCGAAAACAATTCTGTCGATATTAAAATAAAAAAAATACATGAAAAGAAATCTGCCTCAAATAAAAAAGCGTGAAGATGGGTAGCCCACTCCGAGGATATTACATGTAAAAGACCCCCCCCCTTTCCCAATGCCAAATCTATTGACAAGTTAGCTTAAAAATAATCAGGTTACTCTGACTTGTTCCTATGCTGGAAGCTTAGTAAAATTGAGGTATATATATAGGTGCGATGTCTTTTTAAAAAAATAATCTACATCATACCTAAATCTTTACGTGTTTTAATATATGTTTATTTATATGGTTATTTAATACAATTATTAATATGGTGTGGCTGGTCAGTAGGGGATGCTCACTCCTCCATGGCACCTGATCCCACATATGATGTTTTGTAGGTCCGAGTTTGCTCTGCTCCTGATTTAGATTGTTTGAATGGACCTTTGAGCTAGATTGCTTTTCATAATCTCCTTTTTTTCATGATCTGATATATAACACAATGTAGATTAAATTATATCAATTTGTTTTTTTTCCTTATCCTTACAAAGGCAGGAAGTTAAAGGTTGAAATATGTCAATATTATTTGCTTTTTGAACATATAATTTAGACTTTAAATTTCGGTCTTTTATTTTTGTATGTTTTAATGATTTATTCATTTCACGGTCCTTTCAAACTGTAATGACAATTTCTTTAGGACTGCGGCTACTTACAGCACAGGGAGTGACGCATTAATTTTGACCCATTTGAGGATGATGTTGTACTTCTGATAGAAACTGTTTTTAATTCATTTAAATGTTTTATCCACAAAATTCTAAATGAACTGGACAGCAACCACAGCGTATTTTAGCCCCATTCTCTAAGTTATCAATTTTTATTATTGAATCATTTTTTTTCCTTGCAGGGCCGACGTCTTCAATGGGATCATGGCAGCCCACATTTTCCCGTCGGTAAGTAAACAGTAATTGTCTATGGAAGGTTAAAACTTGGAATTTTTTGAGTTCAAGTTAAGTCAGTAAATTCAAATGATTCAAGAGAAGCAACCTAAAAGCTAATAAAATATTCTTCTAACTCTACACCCTGCTTTTTCTCAAAATCGTAAGAGGAAACTCGGATTACATAAAAGTTGCCATTGTATTAGTTTTAATATATACATCTTCACTAGCTAAGGGTTTTCGGTCCAATAAATACAAAAATGGGATGTATATTTACTACTACTATAGTGTTTAATTTCCATAGATCCACATATATCAATATTTGCATGCAGTTAATGTACAAAAATGTATTATAATATTTAGTAATATTATCTGTCAAATAATAATACGAGGTACTAAAGTATTTGGAAAATTTTACTTTCAATTGCTCAAGCAATGAAGTAATGTTTGACTAGGAGTAGACCATAACCCGAACAATACAGAGGCTCAGGGCGGGTGTGACCGGTCAACAGGGAATGCTTAGTCCTCCTAGGCACCTGATCCCACCTCTGTTTTTTTTTCAGGGGTCCCTATATGTTCCTGTTCATTTGATTTCTTTATTGGACTTGAGAGATCAATGTTCGCTATCGTCACATTTAATGATTAAAATTCATAAAGATCAATAGATACACCCAAATGCTATAATTCACAAGAAATATTTCTCGGGAAATACCCTTATTTGGGTGATAACTGGAGTTTATTTTTATCCCTATTGAATTAGGTACCTTCGCACCGTCAGCCAGGACATTTAAACATTGTGTTAGAGCTCAACAATCTTTTGACGTGAAGTGTATTGACATTGCGACCCAGATCACTTTGCAGGTATTTTACTTCCGTGTCTTTTTTTTCTCAGCTGGCCGATGTTCTAACGGAATCTCTCAGTACCGACGACTTCGGACCTTTGGACCTCTCCTTAAACAGCATGACGGGAACTGCCTCTGACACACGCGGGCTGGATGAGAGCGACTTCCTAAATCCAGCAGCCCTTACAGAAGGTAAGATAAACAAAACGAAAGTAGAAACTGCGCTGATAAATATTTCCCTATTTGGTGTAATTCTTCCGCGGGTTTTAGTTCCTGTAATCATCTGCAAATACCTTTGTATTTTATAGAAACACTTGTCATTATAATACCAAGGATATGATAAAAAGAATCATTATCTTTTGCTGATATGCGTCTTTTACACGTTAACGGAATGTTATAAGGTAGTTTTAGGGATAACTTGCACTAAGCAAATCCGTGAATTTTTCTTTGGGCAATTGTCAATTAGGTTTTCCACAAAAATAGTATCCTGTTTACAATATATCCACGCCCCGTCCCGACATAGAATAGCATTGTATGCATGTGTTTGTACTGTAGCCATAAAGCACGGATAACAATTTATACGCGGTGTTCGATTACGTGAAACTGATAACGATCTCGTACAACTGAATTTATAGAACCCGGAAGTAATAATTGCATGGGTATTTCAGGAGGTGCATATAATTATAATGCCGTTATCAGTTTCACTTCCTTGACCAGGGCAGACGGCTTCAAACAGTAAGGTGCTCTTAACTTTATTATGACTATTCAACTGTAAACTACTTAATTTGTAACGATTGATATTTTCACCACTTTGCCCAGTAAAATGTAATGAACAGATTTATCATATTAAAAACATTGTGAAACATTTTGTAGTTAATTAAATGCATCAATCAATACTAATATAGCGAAAGCTTTGTGCATAAAATTGCATATTCATATTATTTATTCTGTAATTTACCCTTAATTTTTTGCATATCAAAATTTATCCTTCCTCAAAAATGAGTTTTACTTTCACGGCATCCAGTTTTATATGTATTTTGAGGCCTTTGTAGATGCCCGACTTAAAATTAGTTTGAAAGATCTAGCATTTTCAATAAAGTCAGTGAATTGTGTATATAAAAATTACATGTCACGTGGTTGTCTGCACGTTTTACTCCGAATAGAAGGCAAGTTTCGGTTCTGCGAACCGACAACAAATTCCATGAAAACAAACCTTGCGTGCAGACCTGACATTGGGTATTTAAACTGCACAATACAGAGGAAATCTGGCTAATGACGAGTGCATATTATAATATGTTTATAGAATAAATTATCGAATTTTGTTGCGTAATTTGAGATGTTATTGAATTAGATAAATACATATAATTTAGAAATGTTTAATCATATGATTATTAAACAGTTAAAGGGAAAAATTCATTCTTCTGATAAATGTGATACATGTAGATCACTATTTTTCTTTCACCCATTAAACAAGTGAATTAACAAAATGATTATAATCTTTTTATCTTCATTTACAAGGTTAGATTTAAAGAAATCTAATACATATAAAATATTTTAATAATTAGATTTCTCTGTATAACAGAATACAAAAATCAAGTAGTTGTTCAATAAGCTGTCTGCTGGTTTTGCTGCTTAATAAAGATAAGGAAGTTACAAAATCAAAGATCATATCTTATTAAAGGACTGACTTTTTTTGGCCCTTGAATCAGAAGTACTTTTGTTTACCGGTGTCTAAGAGCCAATGTAGTAGCGTGTCACTCCTCGGTTTTCGAGAGGTTGTGAACTGAAGAAAGTCCTCTGTTTAGCGCTTTACGTTACGTAGACAGCAGACTGTGTTCATCAAAGCCATTGTTTTGTTTCAGAATCGAGTATTTACGAATTGTCTCAGCCTCAGGATCTCCTGGTACATTTTCCCATGTGGTCAGTGTCACAACCCCTGGTCAACATTGATGATCCCAGCGAACTTGGTCGCGTGCAGTACGAAGTTGAGGTTCCAGCAGACGGATCTTTGACGTCATATCCGCACAGCCCTGGATCAACAGGAGATAACTCAGATTACAGTTCTGGTAAATTTAAATTCATACGTTCGATATCAAGTATAAAATACACATGTAATACAAATGCAGGTGTAAAGTATATTTATGGAAGTTCTTTTCAATTCTAAAATTATTTTGAGGTTACATTAAGATTTACTATTTGAAAACTATTGCACAAATTCCGTACAAGAGCTTAAATTACGGTGGATATTACATACTGTTACAGTATATATTTTTATGGTTGGGTATTTACATGCATGCCTACATTGCACAATATTCATCCAATTTCAGATTCTTCAGGCGAGGTAAATAACACTCGAGGTTCCGGAATGATCGCCTTACAAAGAGTGAACCTCCCCAACAGGGACCCGGCTCTATCAGAGGTAGAAATAAAAAAGGAACCAAACCTGGGTCTTCCTGATCCGTCAATATTACCGTCCAAATACTATGACGATGAGGACGAGGTCATGAGTGAGACGGACAGTGACGGACATTCCAGTAGTTCCGAAAAAAAGAAACGTCCGGGCAGAAAGAAGGGACAGAGTACGTGTTTATAGAAGCTTTAATACTTTAAAATGAATCAAATTAAAAAATTCTCAAATATATTATATAGTGTTAATATAGTTATCTTTTACTTAATTTTCTCAGTACAGTGTGCTCTTTTATTTTTACTTTTAGTATTATAAAATTTTAAAAAATCCTTTTTTATCGTAAACATAGAAATTTTATAATAAAAAAGTTAAATTGATCTAGCGTCCAGTGTTTACCACCTGTGGGAGTTTATTCGAGACCTTCTACACGATGATAAATACTGTCCACGAATCATAAAATGGGAATCGGAGGCGGAGGGGATATTCCGGGTAGTGAAGTCAGATGAGGTAGCCAAGCAATGGGGCAGCAAGAAAAATAACAGGTCTAAGATGACGTACGAGAAACTAAGTCGTTCTTTGAGGTAATGTGCTAATTTTGAAAAGAGAGATAACTCTTAATTGTTCATTTTTCGACACGAGTTATATTCCTTTTGCTAATGCTCTCTTAAATATCCGTTGTCTTTTCGTGATGTTAAATAATTCATTATGATAAACCAATTAGCATTTCTAAACGTGTTTTAAATCACCCTTGACAGACATAGAAGTTTAGTTGTAATTAATTTATCGCATATTCGCAAAATGGAAACATGATGAGAAGGCTATACCCACAGCTTGAGTCTTCCTATTAAAAGTTTTGGAGTGGGTCAATTACAAAGGAAGTAAAAGCTTTTTTTAAACCAAACCTGCACTAGTGGTGCTTATACATGTACTTCAGTTTTGCTTTTGATTTGGTGATGTACATGTATCTAAGCTCTACTTTCTAGATGAGTAATCAGTTCGGATATGTGTAGATCATTTCTTTGTAAATGAAATATATACCTTAAAGTATCAAGGGATATTGTGTGTCAGTCATGTGTAGATTCGAATGCTTTGACTGTCAGTTCTAATTTTTTCAGGGATGAGTGACCAATTTAATGTTTTTGGAGCTTTACCTATAAGTGAACTAAATCTTCATATATCATGCATACATGTATAACAAGGCATGTTATTTCAATGTCTGTATTTTCTAGTGTGAAGTTAGTAAATCATTGAGATGACGAAAGATTCTCTGTGCATCATTATTGAATCATCTCATATTCGCCCAGTTATTGGCTTATTCTATAGCTTTTGATTACGTGTACATGCGCTTTAAACCTCGGAATCACACTTTCCTTTTTATTTATAGATATTCCAGGAAAGAAGGATATTTTGCAGATATTCCCAAAGACCGAGGACTTCCGAAGAAACTTTGTTTTAAA
This sequence comes from Saccostrea cuccullata, assembly GCF_032062105.1. Classification (NCBI taxonomy): domain Eukaryota; kingdom Metazoa; phylum Mollusca; class Bivalvia; order Ostreida; family Ostreidae; genus Saccostrea; species Saccostrea cuccullata. The sequence goes on along the minus strand of NW_026937350.1, from coordinate 59,115 downwards.
TTTGGACCTAAGGCACACGGGTGGCGAAAAATGTAAAAATGACCAGTTATAAACCTATTCATGGAATGGATATTACATTGACCAATCAAAAGGATCGTAACACAGTGTGCGACAACCGGCAGCAAACTGACCCGTGATGAAATGTGAACCTTATAGTGCGTGCGGTGTATGAACCAATGTAATCTCATTTTCACAGCTGACCATTTTGTAAAATACAAATATGTACAAATCTGTTTTATCACCGGTGTCAGACATGCATTCCATTGTGCTAGAAATCCGAGAGAGAGAGAAAGAGAGAGGGAGGGAGAGAGAGAGAGATATTTTACTATATATGTATATAGGTCGTCTGCAGTTCTAGACGCTAAGCTTTGAACTTTAAATTCTAAACACTTTCTGTAACAGAAATTTAATTAATTTAAAATAATAGAGGTAGAAAATGTTCTAGAGACTAGAGAAAAGTAGAGATTTAGAAATAACCTCATTTAGCTCTGCGGTCTGCAGAGTGTGTTCTAGTTTTATGAATGATATTTTATTTTAATAAACTTTATGCACTTATGTATAATATATAACAAGTCCAACAATGTGTACAAATGCATAATTATGAATTCTTTAAAGTTTGAAATTATATGTACATCCCATGATACGTTTGCCTATGTACAAATTGTGGGTAATAATTTTATAGATCATATCAATTGTATGCTAATTTCATTGTTTTGTTATTTCAATCTGTCCTATGTACAGAAAAGATTCAAATTAAGTGTTTTAATTTCTAGAGGATTTTCAAAACCGTAAAACTTAAATAAAATAAAAGATTGAGAGTTTGTGTTTTCTCTGAAAAAATTTATGTGAAATTAGATAAAGGGTTCATATATAGCCTTATTTTTTTTCCAAATCCTTAAATATCTTATACAACTTATCAATATGTATTTTGTACAAATGTCTTAGTTATAAATGTTTCCTCCCCCTCAGAATTTTGATTTTATTGCATATTTATTATCTTGTTTTATATCTATTGTTTTGCCCCTATTTATCAGAGTGACTACAGATTCCTCCATTGACCAGAGCATGACAGAGAAGAACACCCAGGTCGATAGGGGACTCCTTCTCCCCACAGACACCGTATTCTGTCTCTAGAGTATTCGTTGTCTTCACCTTTTTTGACATAAATCAAGAGCTATTCATAAAATGTACATGTATACTAATTACTTATTTTACGAATCTTAATTTTAGAATAACACAGTACTGTTTTAATTAAACAAATACCGTTCTTTACCCATCAGTTAACAATATTTCTCAGTCTTTCTAAATTAATAAAAGCTATCTTGGATACTAGAATCGGCAAAGTCTGTTACATTAAATCTGTATTTATATAAAGGATTATCTTGAATTCCACTTGGTAACCAATATAACACTCACGGGTTCCTTCAAAAAAGTTTCATCAATACCTAACAGTCAATGGATTTTAATGAACCTATACTGGATTTAAAATTTTCCTGAAAACATTAAAATATGATTAGAAGACATGTGCGTAATCCTCACCAAAATAGATGTCATAGAAATTTCGTAAAGGAGAAATTTCAGAAGTACAGTACATGTACTTCTTCTACAGTATACAATTAAAAAGTTAATGAAAATCAGATACCTTGTATAGATTATAAAAATACCAAAGAAGTTGTATTAGATTTAAATCATTCAACATTTTAAAAAATAAATAAAATCAAAGAAAGTAAAATGTGAGGATAACGAACAATAATCGATCTTTTAAAAATCATAAACAATACAAATCTGTTAAAGGGACATAATTTAACACGAGCCGCTGGAACTATCAGAGGTGGGATCAGGTGTATAGGTATAGAAAACATCTCTGATGACGAGTCTTGCCAGCCGCTTTATTTACTGATAAGGTGGAAGGAACTCTGTAGTCAAATTCATAAAAACAAAGGCCGAACAAAAAGTATGAAACGAGTAAGCCAAAATACTACCCCAAAATAGGTAATTTTTGATAACAAGGTCATTATAGCGACCATAGAATTTACAAAATGCCGACTTTAAATAAGGTCGTTGAAATCCATGTACCATCAACCTATAAGGGAGTAGCAAGCCTATATTTTAAAAAATGAGCGTACTCAAAGCAAGCTCTTGAGAAGCAAATATACACCTCAAGCAGGTTATAGTTTAATAACACTACATAGAATAAGAAAAGCGTAAGTCATCTTGTTTTTCACACAATTTAGTTTTCAGTTGGCTTGTCTTGTCTATATAGTCCCTAAAACATCAAAATATGAAATAGATGTGGTAAATTCTGGTATCTTTATTTCAGGTTTCCTGGGATATATCGAGGAACATCTGGATGAAAATAACTATATTGTTAAATTATAAAACATCTTCGATATACTAGTGTCTAAATGTCGAGTTGTAGGCTGCCACGACAATGTTTTTCTCTTCTCGTGGAGTTCTCCCATTTTAGCGAGTCGGTCGGGAATCGGGATCGAGGAAGAAAAAATTTTAGGCCTTGAAAGATTGTAACAAATAGTTTTTTGTTTATCTGGATGTTCAAAATTCAATTTCTGAAAAGCTATTTTAGTTGCTGTAATAAAAGCCACTCTTTATCAATTGATGTCAAGATTGTCATGTTGTTGATACATGTACTATCATTTAAAACACTTGTTATATCAATGTTTAAAAATGAAATAAAAATAGAGCCCATTTTCAGCCCATTTTTATGATGATTGTTTTAACTTTCTAAACAATGGAGGCGTACAAGGCACGGACGAGAAAATACATTTCTCAATTATAAAAGTTATATTTTTCAAAATCATATTGTTTATGTCATCTTTTACACATTTAATTCTGTATTTCATTGTTTTAATATTTAATTAATAATTTATTTTTCACTCATGTTTTCAAGACATATGAAAACAAAAAAGAAAAAGCTTCACGTATGATTCGAACACTCTCGAAGGCGCAGGGTTTGGTTCAAGACCGACGGCTTTAACCACTATGCTACAAGGTATATGCATTATCAACATCTGTCAGTGTGATTTAAATGAACGGGTTTGTTGAAGCGTACAATTTTTCAGGAAGTTTCGATTTTCATATAGAATGGGTTCAGATTCCATTTTTGGACGAATGCAATATATTTCGCATTTACGTTTCCATCATATAAGCGTTAACAAAGAATGGAGACTTGACCAATTTATGCTCAAAATTCATTTTTAATAGCTCTACTAAACTCATTTTCCACTAAATATGCTTAACTGTCAATTTTGAAATAAAGATTATCAAATAATAAGTTGTTCAGTAAAATAAAATGATAAAATGTTTTGAAGCTGACATAACTGAGAACATGATTTTACAAAAATATAACTTTTCTGTGAAATTTGAAAATTGAGAAACGCTATCTCAGAGCGGGGGATTGTCCACGCCTTCTACGCCCTCTTTGACGTCGCGCATAGTATTGGGGTTTGAAATTGCGTAACTTGTAACACTGTAAACGACGGGCATTGGTATTTTTGGTCATTTTATCGTTTTGGCTACATGGATTTTTCTGGCAATTTGTTCCAAGCTTCTATAACTTCCTGTGATAATGTCACACAACATTCATTAATAAATTTATAATTTACGGACTATTCCGACTGTTCGTAAAATAGGAAGCGTTCTGTAACATGCCGTAATTTTGACAAGTTACAAGAAAAGATAGAATGTTTGATAAAGATTTTTTAACTATATAACAGGTTCTTTTTGTAAAACTAAGTTGATAAATGAAATGTGCAAATCAAGAAGTAGTCAAATGTTTCTCTATAAAATTATAAGCAAGCAGTAGGAGAGATTAATAGAGCGATTTTGATGTCTAGTCGGTTTTGTTACTACGACACAAATATGTGTATTATGGTATTTAACTGGGCGTATAACACCAATGTGAGCTGTATTTTCTATTTACTGGAAAAACTTTTAACAGATAAAATATAATTTTTAAAATGTGCAAATAAATAAAATTTTGTATTTAAAGAAACATTAAAAAGTAAGACATTTTGAAGAAAACAGGAGCAAAAATTGAATGTCTAGTCTGATTTGTTACGCCTTGAATTTTTGACGTTTTTACGCTTAAAAGACATATGCAATAACGTCAGAAAAGTAAATTTTGACGTTACAAAATCAGTTCCAATTCTGTGCGCGACGTCTTTCTTTAAGGTAGTCCGATCCTCAGATCCTAAAAATTAGAAGTTGAGATATTTGATAATGCTCACAAAAAATGTTTTCATAATTCTTTGTATTTACGCATGGTGTTTTGAAAGTATTTGATCTAAATAACAGTGAACTTTAATCAAGGTGAAGTTTACATTACAAAGATGAAATTATAATATCCCAACAACCTCATGAATATTGGAGTATCATTTTAAAAAATGTTGAATTGAAAAAAAATACACATTATTCCTCATAATATTCTATATATAGCTATGTATGACAAATATATTTCTTTTGTGTTCTCTCATCCATGAAGCCTCCGTCTAACAGTACTTTCAACTTACTTGACTATTATGCAACATACAATAAATGTTCACGTCATAGAAAAAGAAATTTACCATTTCCCCGCAAGCACCATCTAGCGTGGTACACGTTTCTCTAAAGTCTAGCGTAAATAATATTATGACGCTATATTTTAATAATAAAATAACTTGTCTTCTTTCATGAGATTTTTGCAAGTATAAAATATAAGTAAGTTGGCCTTAAATTAACGATCAAATGAACTTTTTAAAGTGCGTGAAATTGCGTGATTGCGGGGAAACGGTATATGCGTGATTTTGCGTTAGAAATAGGAAAGGGTATATGCGTTAAAATGCGTGACTACGGGGATGGGGGTTAAAGTTCATCATTAAGGTATCAATATTATGTCGAGAAAACTATCAGAGCTCAAATAAATTTCAGGAAATGCAAATTAAAATATCTGCTATGCATTTCTCGTTGACGATTGATCAACAAATTAAATGAATTTAAAAAAATATATAGGCATTTTGAGAAAGTAAATGCTTTTTCCATACTAATTCGGAACTTAAGATATTTTTAGTTCAATTCTTATAAAATACATGTTAAAAATCATTCGTCTATCAGTGTTAGACATCATAGACCACTTCGTAATTAATATCATGCAAAAAAAAAAAAAAAAATCCAAGTCCTGAATTAAGGGCATTTGATTTCTATAAAAAATTATTTTTGCACTTCATGGGGTACAAATGTCAAATTTTTACAAGACCCTTTCCACTCATACTAAGATGCATAAAAAAGAAAATGGTTTCCTGGTCTCTGCTGACAAAGCAGGTAAAAACACTGTCTTTGTTTGTAAGGCTTATTATATAAATTCCAGTTCAGAAGAACTTGGTTTTAATTCAACAAGTGGCAATTCATCTTATACTCATAGTTCCCTTTCTAAGGAAGAAATTCTTCAGAATCATATGTCAGCTTTGATTTTTTTTAATATCCCAAAGAACCAAAATGAATTTGAACTACCATATATATTTTGGATTCCGAAACTTCATAAGAATCTTTACAAACAAAGATGCATAGCGGGTTCAAGAAAATATTCAACCAAGCCTCTTTCTTTACTCGTCACTAGGATATTAAGAGCAGTGAAGGAGAACTTTCAAGAGTACTGTGCAACACTATACATTCAAGAAGTGGTGTAAATCAAATGTGGATACGCAAAAAATTCCAGGGAACTTTTGGACAAATCGAAATCACAATATTTTGCCAAAATCAACAGCTTGAAAACTTAGAAACGACTTTTCAACTTTATACACAACCATTCCACACGATAAATTCAAGTCCAGGTTTTTCGATATCATTGACAATTGACTGCTTTTTCAAATAAAATGCAGCTCAAAAATTTACTTACCTTGTCATTGGTCATTTGCAAAATTATTTTGTTTAAAATCATCATGTAGACACAAGTACTCTGACGTCGACATCAAAAAGATGCTTGGGCTTCTGATTGACAATATCTATGATGTTTTTTGGAGACCAGGTCTTGCAACAATCAATTGGAATTCCCATGGGCAGCAATTGCGCCCCGAAATATAAGCAGACCTATTCTTGTATTCATATGAAGCAGAATTTGTGCAAAATCTTATACGTGAAAAGAAGAAAGTACTTGCTGTGGCCTTCAACGCACCACTTAGATATATAGAAGACGTACTGTCAATTAACAATGTTAATTTCCATTCTGTAACGTCACAGAGTTTGAACATCTGATTCATATTTAGATATACTTGAAAAAAAACGTTAATGGTAATCTAACAAGCAAGCTCTATGATAAACGTGATGACTAACTTTTTTATCATCAACTTCCCTTACTTATGCAGCAATATATCTTCATCACCTGCATATGGAGTTTACATATCTCATTTGATTAGATACGCAAGAGCATGTTCTACGTATGAACAATTTCTAAAACGAAGTAAATTATCGACAAACAAGTTGATGGAACAAAAATTTCAGCATGATCGTTTAAAGTCATCATCTCGTAAGTTCTATGGTCGATACAATGAACTGTCAGCAAATACAATTTATCATTGAGTTAAATGCTAATCGACGTTTTTAATACTTATAGTAAGTCCATTATTTATACACTGAATTGACGACGGATTTTTCCGTTATTGCCCAATCATGACAGGGAGCACATGGCGGGTGTGACCGGTCGGCAGGGGGTGCTCACTCTTCCATGGCACCTGATCCCACCTCTGATGTTTCGGAGGTCAGTGATTGCTCTGCTCCTATTTTGTATTGTTTAATGGACTTTTGATCTGGAATACTATTCGTTATCTCCATATGTTTCATTTCATGAAAAGATCTCAACTTCAAGCTTTATTATGATACTTTTTAAATTAGTAATTTTTCGAGTCATCCTTCCTTGCTGAGGACGGAGATCCTTATATTCTAGAACTTCACATAGACACGATTTTTCTTAAGCTTGTGATTTTTTGAATCAAAATTAAATTTTTCATGTAAAACATTTTGAGAAACGTACAATATATGTTAGTGTTTTTTTTTTCATTCGTAGAAATACAGTAAAACACGTTTAGTACGAACACGGATATAGCGAATTCACGGATATAACGAAGTGTTTCTGGGTCCCCGGCAAAATTCTTAACAAATCTTTGTAAAATTTTACGGTTATAACGATCTCTGATATAACGAATTTACGGATATAGCGAACTGATTTTGAGTCCCGTTGAGGTTAAAGATAATAAATTTTACATCTTTTATAACGAACTTTCAAAGATTTTAATATTTGAATAATTTAACTGACTTTATTTTCTCTCAGCATTTATATATAAAATTCAATTCATAATAAAACCTTAGTTATCGAAGGAATGTTTTGTAATATTTGCTTCCCTAACATATTTGATAGTAATACTTGAAGGAAAACATGCATATTGCGAATTCGCTATATATGGTTATGCGAATTCGTTATACGGATATAACGAATTACGGATATAGCGAATTAAATTTACAGGTCCCCAGGACTTCGCTATAACCGTGTTTTACTGTAATCGTATAAGTGTAAGTTAGATTTATATATATACAGAATGGCATCTCTAATTGTATATATTGTATACATATTCACAGTGTAATCTCCATCCGAATTCTATTTTAAATTAGCATGAACATGTCTTCCTGAAAGACACATGATGCCAAGAGCTTTTCACAAACTGGCATCTGTTGATATAATTTTATATTAAATTGTTCTTTGGTTCACCGCAACAGGTGCCCGTTTTGAAAGCACCTTGACCGAAGAATAAAGTAGAACGAATTATTTCAAACAAAAATTGTTTAACATATACACAGGATTATTTTTTATTTTCTTTTTTATTTCTATTATTAAGGTATCGTTGCTTTAAAATACTAGTAAATAGCAAATTAACAAAATAATATAATGTTTGTGTGTAAGAAGAACACTGTTTATTTGCTTATTGCGTTTTCTCATGTCAGACATTGCCCGAGATGGTTATGCAAATGATTCTTACTAAGTGGTGACTTTGGTGTAAGTCTATTTTTATGCATAGATTTACTATTGTTGAATGGAATTTGATAAAATGATTTTTGTTGAAAACTCCTTGGCTATATTTTTTTTCTCTCTTTTGTCTTTAATAAAATTCTCATTTAGTTAGAACATCTAAAAAAAACCTTTACCTATTTGTGATGATACTAACATATCTGATTTGGCAATTCATAGAAAAAAATATCTAGTTCACGTTTTGTTGAACAGTTTGAAAGTGTGACAAAGTATCTAACTAGGGTACCATATCACCTTAATAACCTATTAAATGATGCTCACTCCTCCACGCCACCTGATCCCGCCTTTGATGTTTTGTAGGCGATAGTTTGTTCTGCTCCTATTTTGTATTGTTTGACGGACTTGTGCGTTTGAATACCGTTCGTTATCTTCATATGTTTCATGAAGACCGATGAAGGAAAACAACATTATGTTGGAAAGACAGAAACGTCTTTGAGTAAGAAGATACATATAACGACATCTATATAAGCAGGTTATATATAGTTTATAGCATAAAAGAAAATTTGAATTCATTGCAATAATCATTAAGTTGTTATTTTGCCATTAAGTCCGCTTTCTAGTAATTTTTTTCATACGAAACATATGTTGGACTCTGAGATGTCGTTTATTTCAAGTTAAACTCTAATCTGCTAATAAATCAAAGAACCCGTCAACAAGTTCTCTTGAAAATTCTATTAAATAATTAGAAAACTATATCTTAATATATTTGAGGGGTGGTGTAAATTAATGTAGATCGGTATTTTAAAAAAAAAAAATTGAAAATTTTAAATCACAAAATTTTAACCAAATTCAACAACACAAAGACTTGCAACTTGTCAACTTATTAGCCAACCATTCTCTACGATAAATAAAATCCAGGATCTTTGATATCATTGACAATTGCTATTTCAATTAAAATGAAACTCGTAAATATACTTACCTTGTTATTGGTCATTTGTAAAATAATTTTGTTAAAGAACATTCTTATTGTACACACATGTTCTCTGAAGATGATATCAAAAAGATACTTCAGTTTCAGATTGACAATATCTTTGTGGTTTTTGCAGGTCAGGTCTTCTAACAATCTGTTTGCAATTTCCCAGTACCAATTTTGCTCCATTATAAGATCTATTTTTTGTATTCATATGAAGCAGAATTTGTTCAAATTCAATCTTATACTTGACAAGAAAAAAACACTTACTGTTGCCTTCAACTCGACATTTAGATATATATTTAGATATATCGACGAAGTATTGTCAATTAACTATGCTTATTTTATTTCATATGTCAATACAATACATCCTGTTGAGCTTGAAATAAAGGATACAAGTACCACAGAGTCTGACAAATCTGTTTCATATTTGGTTATTTTTACCAACAGCTTTATGATAAACGTGATGACTAACTTTCAATCGTCAACTTATTTATGCAGCCATACAATTCTATCACCTGCGTACGGTGTCTATATCTCTCAGTTGATTTGATACGCAGAAACAAATTCTAAGTATGAACAATTTTATAGAACGAGGTAAGTTTCTGACAAACAAGTAGATACAAAAGAATATCAGCATTCTCATTCGAAGTCATCATGTTGTAAGTTCTATGCTCGATACAATGCCCTTGTCAACAACAAAAAAAAATCCATCATTAATTCAAATGCGTACTAGCGATTTTCATACTATTTGTAAGCCAATATGTACACACTGAATGGTCGACAGATTTCCAGATCATGAAACGGAGCACACGGCGGGTGTGACCGGTCGGCAGGATATGCTCAATCTTCCATGGCACTTCATCTCACTTCTAATGTTTTAGTGTTTCTAGTTTGCTCTGCTTCAATTTAACCTTGCGGGATCAATGAAAGAGTATTTCAAGTCGAATTCAATACTGATAAAATTTGTATTTCTTTAAATATTCTACCAGAAATAGACATAAATGGTAGATTAACAACAAAACTTTACGATTAACGTGATGACCTAAACTTTTCTGTAGTTAACGACCCTTTATAACTTAGCAATCCACTTTAATCACCTGCATACTGAGTTTTTATCTTCCATTAGAACACGACAAATTCTTGACAAACTATTTGATGAAAAAAGGAAAGGAGACTGGATCAGGTACCTATTAGGTGTAAGTATCCTCTGTCAATCAGGCACCACAGCCGTGAGCCCTATGTAATTGTTCAGGTAGAATATACTGCTTTCCATGGACGAATTCAGTACAAAAGCAAATGGTATGGAACAAGTCAGCCAAAATACGGCCCTGTGATAGGTTAATTTTGCTAACGATGTCCTCATAACAACATTTAAATTCACAAAATTTTTACCTGATATGATATGATATAAAGTGGTAATATAAACATGTAGAACAATGCAAAGGGTCAACATCAGAAAATCAATATTCTCAAAAAGTACACACGTGATAAATGAAAGACCTTCATGTCAACCTTTGAAGTTATGACCAAGTTAACAATTTCAAAAGTCGATCAAAGGTCAAGGTTTAAAAAAAAAGAACTGGTACTTAAAGAAAGGACTGATCAAAGGTAAAAAATATAACATAATACAGTTTTTCACTTTTGCCACACAAACATGAACTTTCTAATGAAATACCTTATATAACATATCTAAAAATTATGATTTGTTTTTTAATTTTAGAGAACTTTAAATACTATTCATTTTTTGTTACTTTTTCTGAGCTTTGGAATCTTGCGTTTTGTGTCTTTTTTTATTTATGTGATTTACATAATGAGTTACATCCATTTTTGAATGACTCTAATTTTTACAGAATACAAAAAATTAATTTTTTAAAATGAATTATAATAAGTCATGTAAGTACCTTTATTGGCATATACAGTGCATGTATTGCAACAATAACATTACCTTATATAAATTGCCATATCCTTCTCATTGGTTAACAGGTGTTACACAGGTGCTGTTACATAATTTTACAAATAAGCAGTAATTTTTAAATCTTATTTTAAATACTTACTGATCGAGGTATATCGCAGCCGTTATTTGTTCTCTAGTCCAACAATTATTTTCACATTTCCACTCAAAAACTTTTAAAAAGTTTATAGACATGTATATAGTATCTCTTTCAGATTAAAATCAATGTTCAATTGACTAACAATCAAAACGTTCAAATCGCTATTGTCAAAGTAAAGTATTACTTTTCGAGGTCATGATCAGTATATTTTTTGTCCGACATCAACAAAATGTTTCATAATAAACAAAGTCATAAATTGTTCAAACATTATGAAATATGATATGGAACGTGGCTATATTCTTGTTTGTGATGGATAACACGACAATAATAAAAGTTATTTATTTATTTTTCAAACAATATGAAACGTCCAGCTGTGAACAAAATATAAAGCTCCAGCGGCTAGGAATAATCCCATTCTTTGTTGAGTATTTCACAGTTGTTCTAGTCATCTAGTGTGGAGAATGCCTGGTCTGTATTTCCGTGTCGTCATATGCGTGTTTCTATTGACCATCATGTCGGGTGAGTAGACGTTTTAATGCTTTCCTCCTTTCTTTTACATATTCAGTATGTTTCAATCACCACTCACTTCACTCTCACGTTTTCTCTCTATCTCATATACCTAATTTCTAAAAATCTTAGACCATTCCCCATCTCTCTCTCTCTCTCTGTCTCTCTCTCTCTCGTTGTAAGTTTAAAAAATATTCAATCATTTTATTCATAATTTAAATACAGATAATATAATACAGCTATGATGAATATATATACAAATAACAGTTAACAGAGCCCTAATATGATATAATACATATAATACATATCTAAAAGGCATAAATGATGAGCTGGATCTCATATTTCAAAATATCAATCTGTACCCCTCAACATTTGTGCAAAGCTCTTTCAACAATTTTTAAATCGTATTCAGCTGAGAATACTCCCGACACGAAGAATTAGAAAAGCTTATCGTATTATTATTGTTATCAGAGAAAAAAAAAACAAATATATATTCATAAGTAAATAAGTACAGGAAATAAAGAAAAGGGGGCTACATGATCTTGACGCATGACCTACCACTGTACCTTTCCGAGCTCTAACGGCAACATGATGTACATAATATTCTATAGTTGGTTTATCTGAACTAATTTTAAGCGTTCAATTACGTGCCAGATATATTTAATTTTATTTTTATTTACCTTACAATGTATGTGGTTGTAATTTTTTATGGTTTATTTTTCTTAACAGTTACATCTTATTTTTGATACATTTCTGCCATATATTTATCTTCATTTACCTTTCCATTTTTCTGCTGGAATACATTTTTTTTATGTATTTTCTAACATACAATTTATTTTTTCTTGCTGGGTGTTAAACCCTACAAACCTTTACATCTCTTGACAAGTTCGCTTATGATGTCTTTCGTCTGTTATGACTTGTCAGCCATCACATTTGAGTCTTGATTCTATCTTTTCTAATCTTGAAATATCATGTTGGATATATTTGTGACTTTAGATCAGCTTTTGTGGATTTGCTCTTCCTCAATGTCTTTTTTAAACTTTATTACGAATTTTACTACACATATTTTTGTTTTTTTTTTCTTTTTCCAAACCTTTCGTTTTATGCAAGACTTCACTGAGTGTGATTTTTAATATATATTTTTTGAAAACTATAGTCTCTTTTACTAGCTGATATAATTATATATAATTGTTCGATAAAAACTTTTCCTTTCCCTTCTATCCATGCGTTATTTATCTTATGTCCTTGGTTCTTAACCGCTGCATATCATTGTGGACATATTTCAGGTCAAGGGGAGGAGTGTGGTGGCATTATGCAGTACGAACACTGCGCCTGGAGACAGAAATGTCTTTACACGAACCAACCCGAGAAGTTCTGTGACGATTACCAAAAGCACTGTTGTAAACTGTGTCAACAAATGAAAGAAAATGAAGTTCTGTACAAGAATCAAAAGATAGGCAAGTCCTTTGACATGACCACATCAACTAATTAATTACTTTGATCGCACACCTGATAGCATAAACTCAGGTCTTGTAATTGCCTTTGAAGATATAGTCTCGTGAATCGATGGAATTCATTTTGAGTGACAGTTTCAAATTGTGGCAACATTATGCATAGATAAAAGACATTTTTTTTTACCTTTCAGGTTTATACGAGTGTTTGTATGAATATTAAACCAACCAAAGAGAAAAGATGTCTGAAACAGCTGTTACTCGTCTTCTTCCAGTAAATTTGTTTTATTATTTCTGTCATCCTTTACACCAAAATAAACAATCTCTCTTTAGGTAGAGTCTGTTATAAAAAATAATAAAGTTTTTTTTCACGGAAAAACACTTCCTCTTAAAGTATTTCGCCTTCGATTTGATCGTCTTGTGACTAAACTGTTTGATAATAGTGAACCAGCACTGCTTCCAAAACCTCTAACATCCGGCTCTCTGCTTGGGAACACCTCCCTGTGATTGTCAAATAAAGACTCGGTGCCTCCAGTAGACACACGACTGGTCTGAAGAGAAGCAGGCAATGGGCGTAAGCCTCCTTCTCGATTTATTTCACTATTTGCTTTCAGGACACCATCTAGCGTGAATGGTTCTAGTAACTTAGAACTCTGGGCATCTACGGTCGATTTATTATTTAAAAAAGAATGCATGTCAATTACCCGTTTTCCTGAACTAGGAGCAGACTGCCCTTTCATAAATGAATGTATGTCAACTACACGGTGATTAACCCTTGGTGGAGTGGATTTCTGTTCAACTTTTGAATTCACATTTTTCTTAACTTGTTGTTTTGTTGCTTTTATTTTAGAATTTTCTGGATTTTTCTTCACACTTCTTGAAATTTTGGATCTCTCGATACTCAGTGTATTAACTTTAGGCGAAAGAGATGGTTTAGTGTTTTTTGCATGGGTTTTCGAATCTAGAGAAAGATTCTGGATTTCTAAGAAAATGTCTGGTTTTGCAGGAACCTTAATGTTTGAACTCTTTGTTTGTTTGACAGTATTTCTAGCGGCTTTGACAAAATTAGCTGCCTCACTTGCTTTATTCACAGCTTGATCAGCAGTATTTTGTATGTTCGCTGGCAATTCACCTTCTGTCGGTTTTGTGGATCCTGAGGATGCTCCTACAATTTGTAACAAAGCATTTTCTGAAAGACGACCAGATTTATCTAAGATCCCCGAGGCTAAGTCACCACCTCCGATACCCAAGCCCCCTGCTTCAGTTCCTAGAGGTGGGCTTGGATCAGTAATAGGGTCCATTACCAGCTGTTCAAACATACTCAGTAGATCGGTCTCTGATGCAGTGTTCAGTGGAGATGTTTCTGGATCTAAAGGTTTCGTGTTCTCAAGTTTCACAACAGGTTGTTTTGTGTCATAAATGCTAGATGTTAGTGGATCTAGATTTTTCATTTCTGTTGTTTTGCTAGCTTTTAAAAATGCATGGGGCTTATGGATGTTTTCCTTAGACTCTTTGAAATCTTTGTATATAATATCAGCAGCTTTTTCTCCAATCATGATCACGGACGCTCGAGTTGTTCCAGTGCTCTGTGGCATTATTGATGCATCTGCAACTCTTAAACCCTTTATTCCTTTTACTCTGTCAAAGTAAAAAAAATACAAATGTCAAACATTACCTGACAAAAAATACCAATGTCAATATTATCACTCTGTTTTTACCCAGACATTTGAATCTTGAAAAGAATATACCTGCAAAAATTTCTGCATTCCCACGCTTAATCTCAAATTAAGAAAATAACATTTTCATTCGATTTATAGATAATGAAAGATGAATTTTGTATAAACATGACTTTGGTAAATAGGATGATATTCTTCATTCCCAATATCAGAACTTTACAAAAGATGACAGTATACACACCGTAAATCACTGTCTACGACTGTAGTATTGTCTTCTAGTCTGCCCATTCGTGCAGTCCCTACAAGTTCGTTTGAACTGTATCCTAGATATCGAATATAACACCTCCAGAAAGTATGAGACTTGGCTGGATGATTCCTACATTCTGTAAATTTTTCCTCTACCTCCGAATTCACAGCTTTGAATGCCCCGGTTGTAGCAAGCCGTTGAATGAATTCAATACCTGAAATAAAAGAACGAAGCTCCCTTCAACATCAATAAATTGTGGATGAACTAGAGATATGGATACATGTAATTTGCATTCTTGCTCAGCACACTCTGCTCCTTACCTTTGCGTAGATCCTCCACATCTTCAGTCTCTGCCAGGTAGTTGGGGTCAATGATGGGTGGATCGTTGGGGTCAGCACTTCTAAGTCGTACTGTTCCACGACTTTTAGCATGCATCAAAGTCAGCTCCAACAAGACGCCGTTTTTCCCTCTTCCTTGTTTGTACCAAGTGTCTCTCACCTGAAATCATCCACAGCCAGGTAAAGATTTTACAACTCAACAGATGAGATAAATGTTTCAAAAGCGATCAAATACACATGTGTACATACATGTTTTTCCACATTCATTTTCATTAATAGTGAGTGGTCATTATCTGGCAACATATTGACAACAGACATAGTAATGTCTGGATATCGAGTCGGTTTGCTCGGTAAGGTTCTCAAAAAATAGTGTGCATCAAGGAGACCGTCTGCTAATTCACCTTTAAAAAGTAAAAGACATTTATAAGCAAAACTAATAAATGTGTAAAAGAAGCAATTAGTTCCTTTAGCAGAAGTTTAAGAATTCAAAGGGTAGAAGAACACTTTTTATCAATAAAAGGATTGTGTTTGTTTCTTGAGAAGCCTTCCATTTGACGTCTTAAATTCTAGATACCTCGTCTAAGGTAGATGTAATCTCTCCACCTTTGAACGTTTTCCATGGGTTTATCTGGTCGATATGTCGGTAGGTTAACGTACAGTCGTAGAGGCACAACATAACCATCTTGTAAATTATTTCCAACAGGTAAATCCTCTAAAACAGTTATCTGCAAAATAAATTTTCATTCAGAGGATCCTCATTTACATTAAGGGATAAGAAAAAAAAATCATTATTATTTTTACTCTGATTAGGATTCTCTGATTTTCCTGTTTCTACCTCTGATGGCTAGGTTACAACTTACATTCAGGGCAGATAAATGAGCTGGTTTTCCTATGCCAGAAAGCATTAACAGTTTGGGTGTTTCTATGGGACCAGCGGCCAGAATAACGTCACGTCTCACTTTTATAGTGTAATCCTTTCCACGGTAGACAAAAACCACCCCAGTTGCCCGGAGATCATACTCGTCAATTAAGACCTGAAAGAAGAATGGAATTAAAATGTTTACTTAAAGCCGTTGTTTATCTGATACTAGGAAGAAACAGGCACATATAATTTTCACAGAATAAATAGTAAACCTTTTTAACTTTTGCCTCTGTTTGGATATCTAAGTTGAGTCTTTTTTTCACGGGGTTGAGATAAGCTTTAGCAGAGCTGATACGATTCCCATGCTTTATTGTAAGCTGGCTCCGACAAAGACCTAATAAAAAGAGCCTGTAATTGTTAAGGTGGTAAAACCCCCAAAACATTGACTTTGGAGATCGTTGAAAGCTCACAAATTGAAGTTACCAATATTTTCTCCAATATTGCACTCCATCACTGGCCATCCCATTTCTGTGGTTCCAGCTTTAAACATGGAATACCTCAAGGAGTCATCCTTTTGTTCCGTTACATGCACGGGTCCACATTGTCCTCTGTGAGCTAAAAAGCAGTTATGGGAATATCACTCTGTTGGACGGTACACTGACGTATATCTATATAGCCAAAGAAGGTAAGAAAGACCAAAATATTTTTATACAGGTTATACAAACTTGTTAATGGAACTCGTTTGATGTTCACGTCTTCCGCCATTTTGTAGAAATCTTTTACGCCGGTGAAGTTCCAGCCCTCTGCTCCCGACTGCTCCCATTCCTCGAAAACGTGCTCACTTCCTCTGATGTGCCCCATAGAATCAATCGCTGAGGTACCTCCCAGAACCATTCCACGTGACAACCTGACTTTCTGTCGAGTTAATTCGGTAATTTAGTAAAGTATTCTTTTTGTTTACTCACTGTTCATTTTAAAGATTTGTCAAAATGATTTAGTTCTTTGTAAATCAAGTCAAACTTAGTGTCTCGCCTGCTTTTTTTTTTTAAAATTGCTTAATAAAGGTATTTATAAACAAATAAAATGTGGGTATAAAATGAAGAAAGGGTGAAGATAACAAAAAGCTATCGATATCGTGAAAACTACAACAATGCAATTTTGTGAATGGGGCATAAACACGGACCCAGGAATTCCCATCAGTGGAATCAGGTCACAGAAGGAGTAAGCGTCTCCTGTTGGCCGGTTACAATCAGCGTGAGTCCTTTGCAAGAAACATATGGAGATAACGAATAGTACTCTAGATCAATAGTGCATAAAACAATACAAAATAAGAACATAGGAAACATGAACATCATAACATCACAGGTGGGATCAGGTACCATGGAGGAGTGAGCATCCCCTGCCGACCGGTCACACCCGCCATGTGCTACTTGTCATGATCCGGAAATAACGGGAAAATCCGTCGTCAATTCAGTGTATAATAATGGACTAACAATTAGTATGAAAAACGTAAGTCAGCATTTGACTCAATGATAAATATTTGCTGACAAGGTCATTGTATCGACCATGGAATTTACGAAATGATGACTTTAAACGAGACTGCTGATATTCTTGCTTCATCAACTTGTTTGTCAATAATTTACCTCGTTTTAGAAATTGTTCATACGTACAGCATTCCTTGCATATCGAATCAACTGAGATATATGAACTCCGTATGCAGGTGATGAAGGTTTATTGCTGCATAAGTAAGGGAAGTTGACGATAAAAAAGTTAAAGTCATCACGTTTATCATAGAGCTTGGTTGTTAGATTATCATTTACATCTTTAGTATTAAAGTATACTTCTGAATAAAGTAGAAGAAACATTCCGTAGTCAAATGTTTTAAGGATAAAAATTTTGAAGTTTGCAATTTGCAATTTTATGCTAATTTTATTACTGTACACTTTACAAGGCCATATTTTAGGTCTCTTTTTGAGGTTATAGTACCTTGTCTTTGAGGCCATCACAACAATGCTTTTGAGGTTCTGTCTCGTATTTCCAATCAACGCTGCTTCCGACGAGGCTGTTAGCAAGACCTGGTGTGTCGATCACGTGACTTTCAAATGTTTCGTCATCATCTTTGCCAGCCTCCAATAAAAGGACGCGGATGTCTGGATCTTCCGACAATCTGGAGGCAATAACTGACCCGGATGTTCCTCCGCCCACTGTAAAATTGAACTATTTCATCATAAAATAATTTAAATGAATGGTATTCGTTTCCCGTACTCCTACACACGCAATATGTGGTCTTGCACTGCATTTCAAAAGTATCCATTAAATAAGAGATCAAATCATTTTAAGTTATTTGAATTTTAACGTCAATTCTATTAACAGAAGTAAAACCTTTACAGAACTAGTGATGTGGTCTTCCGATATTTTTTTTGTCAGATTGGGGTTTGTGTCGTCATTTGCGGTAGTCAGTGAAGAGCACCTCGAGTCGTGCGATAATTTGATGAGAAAATCATAACGTTTTTGTGATTCATAATTTCAGACTAATCACGCATGTAACATTTCATTAAAGATTTCATTAATGCGAAAGAACATGTAAAGTAGAAATTAATAAAATATGAGTAATAATATTATTAACCTCAATATGTCTGCATCTTTGTAGCAACGGACATGTCAATAATCGTTTACATTCTCCAAAATTCATTCGTTTGATTCAGCGAAATTGTTTCATTAACACATTTTAAACTATAAAATTTAAAGTTTCAAGCTAAAATACACTAAATAGACCAATTTGGGGATTAGAAAGGAAGTCACAAAATACTACTACTTTGCAGTGTTCTTGTAAAAATGTAAGTCCATTTAAATCAAATTGATATCTTTTAAATTTTCCAAAATGATAAATATATTAATCAAATTATTTTTAATATACAAATAAAACTAGGTGAAATTGCATTGAATGAACTTTGGAGATAATGAAGAATAATCAAACTGAAAGGTCTAGGAAAACAATGCAAATTGAGAACAGAGCAAAACGGGCCTCTGAAACATTGGAAGTGGGATCGGATGTCAAAGAGTAAATAAACACTACCAGTACATGGAAAAGACTAGGAAGAAGACAGGGCGTTGTAAAGTTTGAATTACTTGACTTCCAATCATTCATTTATTTTAAATTTGTCCTGCATGAAATCTGCTATATCTGGGAATGTGACAAAAAGTTGTCACCATGAATCAGTTTCTATCTTCTAATACTGTTTTGTGGTTTTCAGAAGAGTTATGCCCTATGCATCTCATTGGCACAAATGATGCTCATAAAATTAATTGCTTTTAGTGCTCGTCGATTTGTGAGAAAAATAAAATAAAAATAAAATAAATAAAACATTGAATTAAATAAATAACATTATCAGGAAGTTAAGATAAAGTCACTCGGACAAAAGAAAGGGTGGGAAGTCAGAAATGTTCTTCTTAGCTGGTTGGATATAAAAAGACCTTCAAAATATGATTTGAATGGGAAGTCGATTAATTCAAATTTCACAATTGCTGCCATTGTTGCAATACATCTAATTCCATATAATTTGTAACTGACCCTCTGTTTTAGGAAACGCTCTTCTTTCAAAAGTTTGCATTTGGATTGAAATATGACTTGTTTTAGAATTAATTGACAATGAAATTTTAATGTTAACCTCAAAAACAAAGACGTCCTTGTTAAAATTAATTATTACAATTCAAATGATTTCCTACTTAATTAGTAAGATAAACAAGCTTATTATAAACCTCGTATTTCATAGAATTAGATAATAAAAAGCTATAATATAAATTTGCAATTCGTGTTCAAAAATTGCACAATAAGGTTGTAATCATATTAGCTACTGGTACCTTTTAGTATTTATTTTTACATTGATTTTTCATTTTGTGGTACTTACTTTGATAAAAGTCTCTCGCGATTCGATCGAATCTTTTCGTGTCAGGAAGTATAGATAAAATATAAGAGTATATTTGCTTCTTAACTTATAAAATTTCTTTTATATTTTGTTTCTCCGCAATAAAATAATTATATATCAGCGTTATTGTGTTTCGGAACATGGATCTTGACTAAAGGATAGCAATAGAAAAAGTATTGCTGGGTTTTCTTGCTTGTAACTTTTGCTGAATACAAGGTTTTTCATCACTTTAGACTCCATAGATGTAATTAATAGGGTTATTCTAAAAGATGTGAAATAATTTACTATTTTGGAACAAACAAGTAGGCTATTAAGCGTACTAATGAAATTTTGTTTCCCAAAGAAAACAAAATAGTGTTAGAAATGTCACCTTTGAAGATAAATATCATTAATTACATGGTGATATTCTGACAAGACTAATTAGATAATGCCACATACAATTCTTATCGTTTTAAAGAGTAATGTCATATGTAGATTCATTTTTACTGAATCAACTCACAGAAATCTAAATCAGATCCTCTGAATGCCTTGTCACTTTGATTGATCGATTATCTGTGATTAATTCTCCTCAATATCAAGTAGTGTCTAGTAATTGAAAAATAATTACAATTTATTACAATATGCTTATACATATTTAAATCTACCTGCTTTGGACAAAGCATCACAAGGAAACAAAGCATTCATAATTTGTTCAGATATTGCAAATATATTATATTTTCTTACCCTTTGAAAAGTTTTAATCAATATAATCAACTTATTAAATACTATAAATCATAGGAAAATGTATGAACATTGAAATGAAATTTTTAGTCTTTTATAGGTTGATTGAAATTTTACAAGAAATTGTGTAAAAGAATAAGTTATATTACATAAACAATAAATTTAAAATAATTATAAATTTTAAAAAAGAGAGACAAGTTTTTATCGGCACTGTCAGATTCTAAACAATTATTTGATTAAAATATTCATCTCACATATTTAATTTTATTACACAAATGTATAATTTCCCCCTTGACTTACAAAAATTGATATTTATTTATAAATAATTCGTCAAACACATTTCCCTTTGGCTACTTTGATTAAACATCAAAGGATGCGTAGGTTTTACAAAGCACGCTGTTTAAAGATTTTGTCTAAAATCTTATTTAGTTCAATAAACCTTCCGGGAAAAGCTGCTGTATAGACGTATTCACCACACTTCCTACTAATCAACATACAGTAACTTGTTGCACATGACAAAACGTGGGGCATCGGTCAATACATTTGGAAATTATCGTCTTCGAGAAGGAAAAATATCCTTGAAAATAACAATGCATGATACTTACCAATAATGTAATCGTATGTCCCATGTAAAATTATGCTGCAATCGAGCTGTGCATCTATTACAACACATACGACCAAAAGTAACAAACAAACACACCGAAAGGACATTTTTTTATATAGTTTGTCTCCTTAATTCTTGCCCGTCGACCTTAAATTTTGTAGTCCTTTCTTCTTGACGGCTGGGTCGGTTTAAAAAGTGATGTCGTAAACTATCAACATTATATATAAACTAATTAGAAACATCAATGGTTTGGGTCTGTATGATTGACTGTTATAGTCATGCATAAGAAATGATTTGCATTTACTCTCTTTCTGGTTTGCTCTTTTAATAGTCACCTATGTTCTCATTGAATTCAAATTCATGCTAATAGAAAAAAATTAATGATTTACGGTTACCGCAAAATGACGGATATGAGACCTAGAACACATCCATGGCGATGACGTATCTCCCCGCAGAAAAATAATATACATTGTCTAGTCTTCCCTCGTATAGTCATGAAAAGGAATCGAAGAGTGCAAGGTGTAGAACCAATCTGACATGTCTTGGCAGGGCTTGTTAAAGAGGGCCATGTGGTTAGTCATTGAACAATAATATCATCAAAATACATGATACATTTCAATTTTCTAACCAAACAATGCCTGGGGTGAACTTTGGATAAATTAATTGTTAAAAATAGTTTCAAAGTTTACTTGGAATAACTTTTAATACGTGCATTTCTAGCAATCGATGACAGACAGATTGTTATTACAGCTTGTACATAAAGATACTATTGTATGAAATACTCCAGTAAACAATAAAATGAATAAAGAAAAAAATAAAGTTAAGTGATTTCTGTCTCAGCTGGAAATTTTTATTCGGTAAAAGATTCACAAAAAAATCTGAATTGATCTAATTCAATGACATTTCATTCACTGGCCTTATGCAAATATCATGGTCTCTATGACCCAAAATGCCGAGGTAACTTCCTTATCTATAATTTATAGGTCAAAAGAAGATATCAACCATGTATATTTACTAATCATGTTATGGTTCAATATCAAGCTCTCAATGAAGTAAAAAAAAAACCAAAAACCAGGAATTCAGTTTTTATAATGATAATAATAAACAATTATGGAATCCTTTGGTGTTAAATATGGTTTATTATTCACGAGAAAACAAATTATCAATATTGACCGAGACGAAGGCGAAACTAGACTTAATAAAATGTACTGAACCAAAAAAAAATCAATACAATGATAATATCTTCTTTGTTTTTGAAAAGTTAGTCAATGTTTTTTAGTTTATATTTGCAAACAATGGCATTGTATTCACCATTGAATTTCCCAAATGATTTAAAACGAACATTCGTGGCATCCTTACATCATTAACTTATTTGCAAGTAGGATACCTAGGTGAAGAATGGGCGATGTTACTTAGAACATTCCTCCGTGTTTTGAATCAACAAGGGAACCTACCTTTACAGGTGTTATTGTTTATTGTTTCATATTTAAGTATGTTAACGATAGAAAAGTTAATTAAAGTCATCGATTTAATCATAAAGCCTAGTCGCTTTTTTTATTTGTCTCGTAAAATATCTAAATAAGAAGCAGCTATGTCAAACTATGTGGTTATTTCATTTCGAAAATCATTTAGAATTAGAAAAATGTTTTGAAGACATGAATATTGTTAATTAATAAAACGTCGAGAAATATGCAATTTCTATCTACCGAAATCACTTCGGCAATGAAGACAACAATCCAGGCTCCTCCCTGTCTGAAATAGAATTCTTTGACGGAACTAAAAAAAAAAATTCGAATACGAAAATTCTTCAATGAAACAAGGCAACCCGGTCACCAGCGATCAAACTCGCTGACTGCCTGAACTGATCTTAATTTCTTTGACCAGAAAATCCACAAAGAACACCATCAAGACTTATTTTAATTTTAAATGCAAGTTACCGTACATCTTCCATCTGTTCCTTATCTAATTTAAATGGCACCTGATCCCATCTCTGAGGTTTTGGAGGTACGTGTTTGCTCAGCTTCTATTTTGTATTTTTATGGACTTTGGATCTTGAATACTGTTCGTTATCTCCATATGTTTCATGAAAAAATATTCTAATGTCACCAACATTTGTTGTTTATGTTTCCAAGCAGGGGATGCTCACTCCTTCAAGGCACCTGATCCCACCTCTGATGTTTCGGGGGTCCGTGTTTGCTCTGCTCTTATTTTGTATTGTTTCATTGAGATTGAATACTGTTCGTTATCTCCATATCCTTCTTTTAACCACCGAACCTGTATCTCTGCTGGTGGACAGTCTGTCCCCGAGGATACTTGTCGTTCGGTACCCATTCATTCATGAGTACACAGAATAACGAAATGATACTGGCAGGCGCGTCGCCCAGTATAAAAAGGCGTCACTCCTTTGAGTCTATAAGGGACACAGACTCATGGAGCTCATTCGGTGCCCCTCGGATAATCATCAGGGATATTAAACATATGTCATATGTACAGTCTTCAGATTATCAGTTCTGGTATAAAACCAATACATCATACACCACATTCAAAAAATGTAAGGTTTCTATTACAGATATATTGGATAATTCCTTTTCCGATCCCATGTTTTCTGTTTCAAAATGTTCTGTGCGAAACTGTAAAAACTGTGACATTTTGATAACTAACACTTCTTTCACCAGTGATCTTACTGGACAGAGCTTCTATACCAAAACTTTGGAAAATCTGAACTGCAAATCTTCTAAAGTAGTCTATGGAATAGAATCTAATCTGTGTGGACTTGTTTATGTCGGTGAAACCAAGGGATCGCTTAGCAAAAGAATATTAGGTCATCGATTTCAAATAAATCATGGTGGTCAGAAGCTTTTATACAAACATTTTAATTTACCTGATCATTCTATTTTACCAATTCTATTTTATCAATGAAAGTTAGAATTCTTGAAAAGATTTATCACCACACAAATAGTCCGTCGCTGAGTACACCTTTCCATAGACAACGAGAATTTTGGATTAGAAAACTAGGGACAGCCTTTCCCTATGGATGTAATGACAATGTCGATAGTGTTGGAAATCTTTCCAGTCAACAGTGTAATAATGTAAATGTGACAATCCGTCTATTCCTTAAACTTCAACATGCCAATAAAGGAATTGACGCGGTTCATATAAGTAATATTCTTAATCACAAAAGGGTCCAATCTTGTATTCCACCATATTTCAAGCTAAAGACTACATCTTCTATTTCCTACAAATATACATCGACCATTGCTTCCAAACTTTTCTATTACAAAAACACTTTACATGGCCTGGATACCGACTATCTGAAACATAATCCTCCTTCGTGTTCATGTTCTTCGTCGCCGTATAACTATAGTCCTGCTGGACACGTTATTACAGGTAACGTAAATATAGTTCGTAATGAGGACCTTAGATCACTTATTTTAAAAGGTCCTAAATATAGGGAACCCCGATCCTTCAACTGGCGTCGGAATTTCATAAATATTATGGATTCTGTTGAAAATTACGCCAGACGATGGGCCAGATATGAAAAAGAAGACGTTGACACCTTGTCAGAATGGATTAAATGTATCAGATCCATGTTAAAGTCACTTATTAAAAGATTGAGGGGCAATATGAAAACCATCTATCCTTCTGTGTTCAGTAAACCAGAACTGAAAAAAGAATTAGATAGATTACACGATCAGTATGTACTGGTTCCTGCCAACAAAGCAGGCAACAACATTGTCTTCGTTTGTAAGGCTCATTATATAAATTGCATTTTAGAAGAACTTGGATTTAATTCTACAAGTGGTAATCCTACTTATACTCATACTTCCCTTTCTAAGGAAGAAATTCTTCATAATCACCAGTTAGTTTTGAATACTTTTAATATTCCACAGAGCCAAAATGAATTTGAACTACCTTATATATATTGGATTCCGAAACTTCATAAGAATCCTTACAAACAAAGATACATTGCAGGTTCCAGTAATTGTTCAACAAAGCCTCTTTCGTTACTCCTCAATAAGATGTTGACAGTAGTGAAGGAGAAAATTCAAGAGTACTGTGCAACTATATATTCAAGAAGTGATGTGAATCAGATGTGGATACTCAAAAATTCTAAAGAACTTTTGGACAATTTGAAATCACAAGACGATACAAAAATCAACAGCTTAAAAACTTACGACTTTTCAACTTTATACACAACAATTCCCCACGACAAATTAAAATCCAGGCTTTTTGATATCATTGACAGCTGCTTCTTCAATAAAAATGGAACTGTAAATTTACTTACCTCGTCTTTGGTAATTTGCAAAAATATTTTGTTAAAACAGATTCTGATTGCACACATACGTACTTTAACGTTGACATCAAGAAGATGCTTGAGTTTCTGATTGACAATATCTATATGGTTTTTGGAGACAAGGTATTCCAACAATCTATTGGAATATCCATGAGTACAAATTGCGCTCCGTTATTAGCAGACTTATTTTTATATTCATATGAAGCAGACTTTATGCAAAATCTTATGCGTGAAAAGAAAAGATTACTTGCTGTGGCCTTCACCTCGACATTTAGATATATCGACAACGTATTATCAATTAATAATGGTAATTTCAATTCCTACGTCGATTCGATATATCCTGATGAGCTTGAGATAAAAGATACCACAGAGTCCGACATTTCTGTTTTATACTTCGATATTTTACTTGAGAAAGACACCAATGGTAATCTAACAACCAAGCTATATGATAAACGTGATGTCTTTAACTTTTCTATCGTCAACTTCCCTTACTTATGCAGCAATATACCTTCATCACCTGCATACGGAGTATATATATATATATATATATATATATATATATATATATATATATATATATATATATATATATATATATATATATATATATATATATATATATATATATATATATATATATCTCAGCTGAATCGATACGCAAGAGCATGCTCTAATTTAATTTCTTTATTTCTAAAACGAGGTAAATTATTGACAAGCAAGTTGATGAAACAAGAATATCAACAGTCTCGTTTAAAGTCATCATTTCGTAAGTTCTATGGTCGATACAATGAGCTTGTCAGCAAATACAATTTATCATTAAGTCAAATGCTGACTGACGTTTATCATACCAATTGTTAGTTCATTATTTATACACTGAATTGAATTGACGACGGATTTTTTCCGTTATTTCCTGATCATGACAAGGAGCACACGGCGGATGTGACCGGTCGGCAGGGGATGTTCACTCCTCCATGGTACCTGATGCCACCTCTGATGTTTCGGGGGTCCGTGTTTGCTCTGCTCTTATTTTGTACTGTTTTGTGGACTTTGAGATAGAATACTGTTCGTTATCTCCATATCCTTCTTGTATACAAGAGCATGCTCAGATTATTATCAATGTTTAAATCAATGACATTTACTGACAAGGAAGTTAATGATTTAAGGAATTCAAGTCAGGCTTTTGCAATTTCTATGGTCATTATAATGACCTTGTTTGTAAATGCAACCTACCGTTTGGTTGTATCCTGTCTGGATGTTTAATATCATAAGGGAATTGCTTTAAAACTAAATTATATGTATACCTGACTGATTCACTGGATTTACTGCGGAGGTGACAGGTCCACAAGGGGATAATAAATCCTCTCTGGCAGCTGATTTCAACCTCTTAAGTTTTCAAGGGGCTGTGTTTTTGCCCTTTCCACTCTTTGTTTTGTTTATTACATTTACAAGATTGATCATTGTTTGTTATTTGTTCTTTTTAAAATCTTTACAGATATCAGTATTAACCTAACAAATAAGGCAAACATATACACGCTTATTCTGATATAAATTTTATTTCTTGGTTTTATCTTAAACAAGTAACATATAATGCTTATGAACAGCATGAAATCAATGAAACCTTTTGATTTATGTGAGTAATTAATGACATTTTTTTCTATTTTGTGCGTATTGAGAAATCATTTAACATATATTCACAACATTTATGCATCAATTATAAAGCTGTCATTTTATTTTGTTAAATCTTTCATAAGAGAAATGAATGCTGCATTGTTACAGAACAGAAAAATTTCTAAAATAACATTAATATGAATTTAAATTGCTTGCCTAATATGCTTTAAATACTTACGTAACAAAACGTAAAATAAAGCTCGTATTAAAAGGTCTATTTCATTAACCCCTTCTTAATCTTTTGTCTTTTTTAATAGGTACAGGAAACAACTGTTTTGATTAATATTCGAAATTCCTGTCTAGAAGTAAAATAAATCTGATAAGATATAACAAACATTCTTAAAATTAAAAAATTAAATTCTTAGGCACAAACTATACGCATTCCAAAAAAGAGAGCACCAAAACATCAGAAGATCAAATGTGAGTAATTTTAGGATCAAACTTAAATAATTTTTGCCCCTAGTATCTTTTAAAGACTTTCATTTATTCCGGGTGAAAACAAGATAAATGGTCCATGTCATAGATATGTTTGAATATACATGGGATCAGCTGCAAAAATTAGTTAAAAATTCCAAACAACATTAAAAGATTACTGTCAACCAAATCAAAGCATTCTTATTACAAAAGTTTAAAGGGTGGTACTTAAAACAACTCACCAAGATTTCAAATATTCAAATCCAGCATTTTCAAGGGAATTGCAATTACACAAACAATATAAACGAAAACACTTATCTCTGATTTAATTTAAGAAAAAGGAGATGTGAAAAAAGTATAAAATTCTGTGAAATCACCTGTTGGAGGATTTCAAGTTTTCAAAGAACCTCAATAATTCTTATTCGTAAGTAACATAAAATCTTTAATGTATATCGCCTCAGCACTTCCAAAGCACAAACATAGGCCATAATGTTTTCAAAAACCACGACAACTTGTAACCACTAAAATAAAATTAGTGATAGTTCTTTAAGATTAAAAAGGATTATTTACGACAACCATATCATACAAAGGCAATATAAATACAGTTAATTATATTAAACAGATATAGTGTCATTCGGTACAAAGACAAATGCTGTGTCTATTAATTAAACAGATGTAGAATTATTTTGTGTTCTGTACAGTAAAATAGATACAGTTTATTATTATAGTCATTATTACTAGATAGAGTGACTCAGTAAATAAAAATAACACATTGTTTTTACCTCGTAAATATTTGAAATGAACACCCTTGAGTCATTGATCTGATAGTAATTTATCATGATTTGATACAAGTTTAAATGCTATTTTAAAAAAATTAATTATTCACAAAATTTTGTTCACTTAAAAAGGGAATGCCAAGGAACTGAACAGATGCCTTTTCTTATCAAGCGTTGATGTCCACATGCCATTCACCAGAGTATAACTTTAATTTATGCGTGTTAGCGCTGCTCTTCCTTCCTACTCTAAAACAAAAACATGACATGAGAATATGAAATGTCTTCAGAAAGTATTGCATAATGATTTTTTCATTGACCCAGTCTTTTCGTAACACAGTGTCATATGCATGACGTCAGAAATTAGGCGGTGGGGACGACATAGCTAAGCGATTGTAGAATGAAACATTTTTCAACATAAGCATATTCTGAGAAACTTGGACACTTCTAGTCTGGTCAATCCACTATATCTTTCATCAGAATAAAATGAAATTATTTCATACTGTGACCCCGATAATTCTTTTATTAATAAATTAAAAATTGAGACAAGGAACAGTTGTCTTACTCCACCTTTAGTTAAATGCTGAATGATGTTTTTTTAGCATAGTTATTGTTAGGTCATTCCATTATTTTCACACTGAATTGACCACGGATGTTTTCGTTATTTCCAAATTAGGACAAGGAGCACATGACAGGTATGACCGATTGATTGGCAAGGACCGTTCACTTCTCCATGGCACCTGATCCTACATATGATGTTTTGGAGGTCTGTGTTTGCTCTGCTCCTATTTCATATCGTTTTATGGACTGTTAAGTTTGAATACTGTTCGTTATCTCCATATATTTCATGTAGGCATGTCTATATGTATCGAATCACCTGAGAGACATAAAAAAAAAAATTCACAGATGGTAAAGGTACTGTGAGTATACTGGAACATTAGTATGAAAAAATTACAAAAGAAAAGTAAAAGCCATCACGTTTTTCTAATTCTAAAGTGCCACGTTACAGCATGATACGTACCGTCAAAAAATTACAATTAACTTAAACAGTTTAGAGTGCAAAAAATCATGTAAACCTATAAAATTTCAGATGTTAATTCCTTAGAATATTTGTTTATCCATCCCCTTTGGTGTAGGCATTAATCAAAACAAATTACATGTACATCATTGATAGATTTCTATACTGGTTGTGTTAGACCTTGTCAAATGCCCATAATATCAAACAATATCAAATTAGTCTTAACAACTTAATCTATACCAAATTAATTTTGAAAATAAAAGAAAATGACATATGCTATTTAAACTGACCAGCACACGGTCTAATTTCCAAAGGATACAGATAAGAAGATGCTAGTAGCCTTCCTAAATTGAACTCAGTAATTAATCTTTGCTGGATGTGTCTCCATTACTATAGATGAATGATCTGCAAATCTACCATAAAATATTTTTAAAACATATAAAATACTCAATGATTTTTTTTTTAATTTAATGTCAGAAAGGTTTTAATATGCGATTTCTATGGAAAATGGACATGCTGATTCCACCCCTATGAAATTAGTTTTTTAAATTAATGATATTATATAATATCATATTTATTATGCTTATCAAATTAGTGTTAATTACTTTTCATTTTTTAAAACTTAGGCTAGCAACAAGAGCTATTTTCATCCAACAGGCTTGTTTCTCCAATCTCCCAATATAGATAACACCGATGCTCTCCAGTTAGCTTCAGACTAATTTAATTTCTCTCTAATTTGACATGCAATTTTCTGTTATCAAAACTTTTGACTGCTTGATAATTACACTCATGGGAGACATGGAATGCTCTAACATACATTATATTTGTTATATTGCTGTCAAGTATATGCTGAAAAAAATAAGTATTTTCTTGATTTAACACTTTTTTAATAAGGATACAACTAAATTTTTACATTTTTTAGGATCATGAAATTCAAAATTTAAAAGTCTTAGTTTTTAAAAAAAATTCACTTAAATTAAAGGTCACAGTGACCTTGAAATAGGTCGCGACACACCTTCTACCCAAGATGTATATATTTGCCAAGTTTGATAGTTCTAGGTCTAATAGTTTACTAGTTATGAGCCGGACAGATTTTTCTATATTTGGCCATAAGAATTAAAGTTACCGTTGTTACACACCGTTGGCAAGTATATCAGTTGACAAATATATCCTAGGCCTAATAGTATTGAAGTTGAAGGCCACAGCAAGTGTTTTCTTCCGTTTCACGTTCCAAATCAACCTATATAACAGATGTTTTAGATTTTGTGGTATGATATATTGAGTCGATATATGAAGAGGGCTACATGGAATATATAGGAATAACTAGCAGTATTTGCCCTCAAAAGTCCATTAAACAACAGAAAATTCTTTTAATATCAACATTGTTTTGGAAATACATCTCAGGTGCCAATCAGAGGGTTTTTTAGAAAATAATTTTGCAAATGACCAATGAAAAGTGAGTTCATTTTTTATCTGAAAAAAATTAGATAAACCTGGCAAACTTATGATAAAAAAAGCCTTGATTGCTTTCAAGGTCATTGTATCGACCATTTTTGAACGAGACTGCAAATATACCTTTTCCATCAACTTGTTTCTCAATAATTTACCTCGTTTTAGAAATTGTTTATACGTACAGCATGCTCATGTGTATCAAATCAACTGAGAAATAGAAACACCGTATGCAGGTGATGAAAGTATATTAATTAAAGTTCACTAAAATTATAGTCATCATGTTTATCATAAAGCTTGCTTGTTAGCTTATCGTTGTCTTTCTCTACTAAAATATCAAGTCACACTCTGTGGTATGGTATCTTTTATTTTAAGTTAACTGGGATATCGGCATAAGAATGGAAGGTACCATATTGTTAATTGACAGTACGTCGTCGATATATCTACCAGGTAATTGTCAGAGTTAAAGGCCACAGCAAGTGTTTAAATTTCTTTTCGTTTTCATAATATTGCTTATGTTAAGCGTAAAGTTTTGCGCATTTATTTTTGTGTGATTTGGTCAAGGTATTTAAATCCCGTCTATTTTGGCATATAGCTATAAATAGCAAATAATATCATGAATAGTGATGTAGAACACAATTTTTTGTTTAAAAAATTTATTTTTAAGTCGTTTAAAAATTTTCTATGCTTTTTGAATGTCCAGATTTTGCAGTACAATTTGTTTTAAAGAAATTCTAAGGGCATAAAACGATCTTGTATATTATAGGTAACTAAATTTGTAACAATATTTTCTTATATCTATTGCAAAGAGAAATCTGTATAATGCGGAGAGAATCAGAGGACTTTATTTAAATACTTGAATATCTCTCTCTCTCTCTCTCTCTCTCTCTCTCTCTCTCTCTCTCTCTCTCTCTCTCTCTCTCTCTCTCTAAACACTGTAAAGTATAGAATGTTCTTGAATTTTATTATGGATTAGAAAAGAAATGTTTTATTTGCGGATGAACAGAGCGAAGTAGAAAATAATTTCTTCTTTTCACTTTCCAGATTGTGAATAAATTATGCCTCATATAGGTCTGCTAATAGCGAGGCACATTATTATTGTTACCCATGGGAATTACAATAGATTGTTGGAAGATCTGGTTTCCAAAAATCACATATATATTGTCAAACAGAAACTCGAGCATCTTTTTTAATATCAACTTTATTTTAGAGTACTTGTGTGTTTAATCAGAGTTTTTTTTTTTACAAAATAATTTTGCAAATGACCAATGAAAGGATGAGTTCCATTTCTATTGAAAAAGTAGCTGTCAATGATATAAAAAAAAAACGCCTGGACTTTAATTTATTGTGGGGTATAGGTGTATGTAAGTTGAAAATTCGTACGTTTATGTGCTCTTGATTTTAATGTGTGATTTCAAATTTTCCAAAGGCTTCTTGGAATTTTTAAGAATCCACATCTGATTTACACCACAAGTAAAACTGATCATACGTCATCGATACGTATCCATATATCGAGCTGAGGAATCAAGTTTTTTTTTCTTCTTCTCATGCATAAGTGCTTGAATTACTTATGCTTCGTATGAATTACTACAAAAATATGTATGCTTATAACAGGGTGCATTTGGTTTCCATTCCACTCCATTGAATAAATATATGTAGATATGGGAGTATTCTCTGTTGTTAGTTTGATTGGTTGTCTATTGTTTAATCCTCTCGAGAAGTTTTCACTCATATGGAGACGCCACCACTGAAAATTATACCTTTATTCGGCACTTAGGGCTATTTAGCAGTGAGAGATTTTTTTTCGTGCCAACACCTCGGTATATACATTCAAATGGTAACTCTCTACTTCTCGTATTTTTTGATATGTAATAAAAATGAAGCATTTTGAGACATAATTTTACATAACCAATAGCTTGATCTGAAGCTATAATTAAAGTTCACTAAAATTAACATCAATGCAAGATAAGCGACGGATTTTCTACGCTTCAAATGTATTAAAATTTTCTTTATTACCAACCGACCAAATTGTATGTCTCCATCTAAACATAATTCCTTTTCAATCGATCCATCATAGAAATGTGATATAGATATTATATGTGTTCTGTAGAAAAAGAGAAGGGTTTTTTTTAACGCCGTTTGTTTATTTATTCTTTTAAAAGCAAAAAAATAGAATATGTATTTGATAAAAAAAAAAAAGACATTTAAATATAAAAATAGTTAAAATCCAAACACTATTCCTACACCTATACATTTTAATTTACGTACATAGCTACATGTACACTTTAGCATGTGTAAGTTTTATTTAAATTTTTTGTGAATTAAAAAAAAAAGGGAATGAGGATGTAGATATTATTCCGTTATAATACATGTAACATTTAGAATTTTAAATAAAATTTTTGAATAGGTCATAAATTTTCTGTCTTTAATTTTCTGTGGAACAAAATTAATAATTTCCAAGTCCTTAAATTATATATATTTTTTTGCAGTAATGGTATAACCAAAGGAATTGTTTTCCTTTAAAATATCTACAATTCTTTGAGTTTTTATTATATATTAGAAACATATATTATCTTTTTTTATATATATATAGAACAATTCCTCTTATTATGTAAGGATATGTCACAATGTTATCAATTTTGTTATCATCATTTAACCTAAAATGTCAAATACCGGTATCAAAAATAATGTATTTCGACAGCTTATTCCTAACTAGTTTACATATTAATTAAAAAATAGTTTCAGAAATCATTCACAATACTGATTTGTGAAAATACTTTTAATAAACTGTGGGGTTTATTTACAATAGCGCAACAATGAACTAGTTACGTTTATATCACGCTGGCAATGAAGGTATATATTTTTAAATAAAACAGCTCTAGGTTATCAATTTTCAGTGCAAACTTTACACCGTTTTAGAGAAATGTTACCCATTTCAAGACATAGGGAAGAAATTCTTTGACAGGCAATATTTTGATCAATAAGTTTCTAACTTAAGAGAGGGGATCTCGTTATAATAGAACGTGTTTTAAATATTAATAACAGAGTTTATCTTAATTCATTATGCACTGACTGAGACTGTCAATATTCTTTGTGGTGTAACTTTCAAAATTATTATTAGTGATTTTTAATGCATTACAATGAAATATGGTGATAACGAAAAGTATTCAAGCTTAAAGGTCCATTAAACAATACAAAATTGGAGCACAGCAAACACGGACCTCCGAAACATCAGAGAGGTGAGATCAGGTGTCATGAAGGAGTGAGCATCCCCTGCCGAAATAACTGAAAATCCGTAGACAATTCAATGTGCATAAAATGGCCTAACAATTAGTGTAAAAAATATCAGTCAGCATCTGACTTAATGATAAATTGTATTTGCTGACTAATTCATTGTATCAACCATAGAACTTACGAAATGATAACTTTAAAGGAGACTGCTGGTATTCTTGTTTCATCAACGTGATTGTTAATAATTTACCTCGTTTTAGAAATTATTCATATGTAGAGCATGATTTTGCAACATTATTTTCACTGCAGAGGCCGGATGCCTCGACTTTAATATTTTTCGGGATAATGGCTTTGATGTTCCTGCGAAGAAGTGTTTCAAAGATTTTCTCAGATCTAAACTGTTTTGTAAGCCCATCCTTTCGGTGAGACAATAATCTAAATAATTTACAGTCTACACTGCTTTAGTAAGCTGTCACATTAGTTTCAGCTTTCTTTGCCCAGTGGTTCTTGTTTATTTCTACATATTTCAATATAAACTTTGACCCACTGATGTGACCCCATTCTATCACCATGAGACATGATTTGAATAATTGATAATCCACATATTATTTAATAATCTGCACTTCTTAGTTAGATGTCACATGTAAGTGTCTACGTCTCTGCTCCAATGATTCATAATAAGATGATTTTTAAAGATTTTTCCCAAATATATTTCAATGTTACACTTTTAACCTCTATTGTGATCCTACCCCTGGCAAACGTGATTTCACTAATAGAAAATTAACAATATCCCGACCCAGGAAGCTTCCAAATAATATTTAACGACAAAACATGTATCTGTGATATTGCAGACTCCACCATAAGCAGTAGTCAATCAATCCAAATGCTTCAGTTTTCTGGCGTTATGGTTCTTATTTATCCCAACTGTGGCCCTGTTTTAAACTTGAGGTGATAATCTAGACAATTTAGAATCTATACTGGCTCAGTAGCTGTCACATACGTTATAGCTTTCTTGGCCCAATTGTTCCCGAGAAAAGGCTTTTAACAATCTTTTCAGACAATGGGTGATCAGAAAAGCTCTCTGAGCTTTTAGCTTTGATGAGCTACATGTTAAAAGCTAATGAACAAACAAATTCAATGCATGGAATAGGAGATAGAGAACAGTAATCAAGCTCAGAAATCAATTAAAACAATACAAACTTAGAGTAGAGCAAACAATCATAGGTGGGATTAGGCGCCGTGAAGAAGCAAGAGCTCCACGTTCATCGGTCACATCAGTCACGTGCTCCTTGTCATGATCCCGCAAACGGAAAAAGCGGATATACAATGATTCCGGGAGTAAGAAATGATATGGATACAACGAACAGTATTCAATATCAAAGTCCATAAAACAATACAAAACAGATGCAGAGCTAACACGGACCTCCCAAACATCATAGGTGGCCTCAGGTGCCCTGGAGGAGTGAGCACCCCCTGCTGTTGTCGGTCACTCCTGCCGTGTGCTCCTTTTCATGATCGGGAAATAACGGGAAAATCCGTCGTCAATTCAGTGTATAAATAATGGACTAACAATTAGTATGATAAACGTCAGTCAGCATTTGACTCAATGATAAATTGTATTTGCTGACAAGGTCATATCGACCATAGAACTTACGAAATGATGACTTTAAACAAGACTGTTGATATTCTTGTTTCATCAACTTGCTTGTCAATAATTTACCTCGTTTAAGAAATTGTTCATATGTAGAGCATGCTCTTGCGTATCGATTCAACTGAGATATATATACTCCGTATGCAGGTGATGAAGGTATATTGTTGCATTGGTAAGGGAAGTTGACGTCAGAAAAGTTAAAGTCATCACGTTTATCATATAGCTTGGTTGTTAGATTACCATTAACGTCTTTTTCAAGTAAAATGTCCAAGTATGAAACAGATGTGTCAGACTCTGTGGTTCCTTTTATCTCAAGTTCTCTCCAGGATATATCGTATTGACTTAGGACGTCGTTGATATATCTATATGTCGAGCTGAAGGCCACAGCAAGTGTTTTCTTCTTTTCACGCATGATTTTGCACAAATTTTGCTTCATAAGAATATAAAAACATGTCTGCTAATAACGGAGCGTACTTGGTACCCAGGGGAATTCTAATAGATTGTTGGAATACCTGGTCTCCAAAAACCACACATATATTGTTAATCAGAAACTCAGGCATCTCTTTGATGTCAACTTCAGAATACTTGTGTGTGCAATCAGAATGTTTTAACAAAATAATTTTGCCAATGACCAAGTAAGTAAATTTAGTTCCATTTTTATTGAAAAAGCAGTTGTCATTGATATAAAAAAGCCTGGACTTTGATTTATCGTGGGGAATGGTTGTGTATAAAGTTGAAAAGTCGTAAATTTTTAGGCTGTTGATTTTGGTAAAATCTTGTGATTTCAAATTGGCCAAAAGTTCTTTGGAATTTTTGAGGATCCACATCTGATTCACACAACTTCTTGAATATATTTTTGCACAGTACTTTTGAAGTTTTTTCCTTCACTACTGTCAATATTTTAGTGAGTAGTAACGAAAGAGGTTTGGTTGAATATTTACTGGAACCCGCAATGTAAATAATGGCCTAACAATTCGACCTAATGACAGATTGTATTAAATGATCAGCTGAAGGTCACTGTAACAAAATGTTGACTTATAAGGACTGTTACTAATATGACATCAAATAATGGATCGCATTGGATTTGGTACACGATTTCTACGTTTTATAACTCCGTCACCTTGTAATGGAAAAAAATATTATCATCATAAAAAATAAATTTATTACAACAAAATTGTGCTTCAGGTTAATAGACACATGAACGCACTAAGGCTTCCGATTTACCGGTATTTGTTTTGTATGTATTTTATTGACAATATGTCAAAGGGATTGGACACAAGTTCCAAAACTTAGATATTCCTCTCCCATATATAAGATTTCAATGACCATACAATATTTATAATTTTATAATAATATAAATACATGAACATAGAAGAACAAAAGCAATAGCAAGTATTGCCAAAAATATCAATAGATATACTGGTGATTATTATGATGACAATAATCAAGGTTTTTACAAGGTTTCAGCCAATGCAGTGCTTTAAATGTAAGTTGGGTGATGAGGTAAACTGGATAACAAGGAAGAGAAACAAAACTACAATACAAAACACGGGTCTTATGATACATATCGATATGCTTTACATGTACGTGAACGGATACTATAAAGCAAATGGTCAGGAAATTAAACTTGACATTTTAACAATTAAAACAAGGGATTCTTAGATAGTGGTCATACATTAGAATATCACTGCTGCAGTCTGACATCATAGAGTCTTTGACACATAGTGTAGCATAAAACAGGCAGATCTAGAAGCTGGATATGTCACATCCTGGTAAGACGTCGAATTTCACGATTACAGATAGGACAGTAGTGTATAATGGTCTTCAGTCTTCTGTCCAATAATGGAAGCCAAGCAAAAATAATGAAAATACTGAAAAACGGCAAAAGTATACCAGGTATCAGAGAAAAAATTAAAATATCGATCAACTGTAAACACTTAAAAGAGAGCACATATAACTGTTAAAGATACAAACCACTAACAGTTTCTCTCTTCTCTTAGATTTATATTGCTTTTGATAGACATCTAATTAGTTCAAAATTGTTCAAATTAACATAAATCAGTAATACAGTAATAGAGACAAAGATACACTGTATTTGAAAAGATACAATGTATTTGAGTTTAGGAAGA
Source organism: Saccostrea cuccullata (assembly GCF_032062105.1). Classification (NCBI taxonomy): domain Eukaryota; kingdom Metazoa; phylum Mollusca; class Bivalvia; order Ostreida; family Ostreidae; genus Saccostrea; species Saccostrea cuccullata. The sequence continues at coordinate 21,122 of NW_026937350.1, read as the reverse complement.
AGAAAAGTTTGTAATTTATCCTTAAATGCAAAAATATTTTACCGGACAATAAATGAATTCCAAAAAGACGGAGTTCACCTTTGTAAAGCTCATCGTAGCTAATGCCAATTTAAGGTATGATTTTTGATTTCCATTCAATCAGAAGACGGTACTGGAGTTGTCTTATATCTACCATGTAAGGATCATGAACCAGGTCAGCAGAGGAGGTAGGAATACCATCTAATTGTCTTATACCTACCATGTAAGAATCATGAACCAGGTCAGCAGAGGAGGTAGGAAAACTATCTTATTGTCTTATATCTACCATGTAAGAATCATGAACCAGGTCAGCAGAGGAGGTAGGAATCCCATCTTATTGTCTTATATCTACCATGTAAGAATCATGAACCAGGTCAGTAGAGGAGGTAGGAATCCCATCTTATTGTCTTATACCTACCATGTAAGAATCATGAACCAGGTCAGCAGAGGAGGTAGGAATCCCATCTTATTGTCTTATATCTACCATGTAAGAATCATGAACCAGGTCAGTAGAGGAGGTAGGAATCCCATCTTATTGTCTTATATCTACCATGTAAGAATCATGAACCAGGTCAGTAGAGGAGGTGGGAATCCCATCTTATTGTCTTATATCTACCATGTAAGAATCATGAACCAGGTCAGTAGAGGAGGTGGGAATCCCATCTTATTGTCTTATATCTACCATGTAAGAATCATGAACCAGATCAGTAGAGGAGGTAGGAATCCCATCTTATTGTCTTATATCTACCATGTAAGAATCATGAACCAGGTCAGTAGAGGAGGTGGGAATCCCATCTTATTGTCTTATACCTACCATGTAAGAATCATGAACCAGGTCAGTAGAGGAGGTAGGAATCCCATCTTATTGTCTTATACCTACCATGTAAGAATCATGAACCAGGTCAGTAGAGGAGGTAGGAATCCCATCTTATTGTCTTATATCTACCATGTAAGAATCATGAACCAGGTCAGTAGAGGAGGTAGGAATCCCATCTTATTGTCTTATACCTACCATGTAAGAATCATGAACCAGGTCAGTAGAGGAGGTAGGAATCCCATCTTATTGTCTTATACCTACCATGTAAGAATCATGAACCAGGTCAGTAGAGGAGGTAGGAATCCCATCTTATTGTCTTATACCTACCATGTAAGAATCATGAACCAGGTCAGTAGAGGAGGTAGGAATCCCATCTTATTGTCTTATACCTACCATGTAAGAATCATGAACCAGGTCAGTAGAGGAGGTAGGAATCCCATCTTATTGTCTTATACCTACCATGTAAGAATCATGAACCAGGTCAGCAGAGGAGGTAGGAATCCCATCTTATTGTCTTATATCTACCATGTAAGAATCATGAACCAGGTCAGCAGAGGAGGTAGGAATCCCATCTTATTGTCTTATATCTACCATGTAAGAATCATGAACCAGGTCAGTAGAGGAGGTAGGAATCCCATCTTATTGTCTTATACCTACCATGTAAGAATCATGAACCAGGTCAGTAGAGGAGGTAGGAATCCCATCTTATTGTCTTATACCTACCATGTAAGAATCATGAACCAGGTCAGTAGAGGAGGTAGGAATCCCATCTTATTGTCTTATATCTACCATGTAAGAATCATGAACCAGGTCAGTAGAGGAGGTAGGAATCCCATCTTATTGTCTTATATCTACCATGTAAGAATCATGAACCAGGTCAGTAGAGGAGGTAGGAATCCCATCTTATTGTCTTATATCTACCATGTAAGAATCATGAACCAGGTCAGTAGAGGAGGTAGGAATCCCATCTTATTGTCTTATACCTACCATGTAAGAATCATGAACCAGGTCAGCAGAGGAGGTAGGAATCCCATCTTATTGTCTTATACCTACCATGTAAGAATCATGAACCAGGTCAGCAGAGGAGGTAGGAATCCCATCTTATTGTCTTATACCTACCATGTAAGAATCATGAACCAGGTCAGCAGAGGAGGTAGGAATCCCATCTTATTGTCTTATATCTACCATGTAAGAATCATGAACCAGGTCAGTAGAGGAGGTAGGAATCCCATCTTATTGTCTTATACCTACCATGTAAGAATCATGAACCAGGTGTAGAGGAGGTAGGAATCATCTTATTGTCTTATACCTACCATGTAAGAATCATGAACCAGGTCAGTAGAGGAGGTAGGAATCCCATCTTATTGTCTTATACCTACCATGTAAGAATCATGAACCAGGTCAGTAGAGGAGGTAGGAATCCCATCTTATTGTCTTATACCTACCATGTAAGAATCATGAACCAGGTCAGTAGAGGAGGTAGGAATACCATCTTATTGTCTTATACCTACCATGTAAGAATCATGAACCAGGTCAGCAGAGGAGGTAGGAAAACTATCTTATTGTCTTATATCTACCATGTAAGAATCATGAACCAGGTCAGTAGAGGAGGTAGGAATCCCATCTTATTGTCTTATATCTACCATGTAAGAATCATGAACCAGGTCAGTAGAGGAGGTAGGAATCCCATCTTATTGTCTTATATACTACCATGTAAGAATCATGAACCAGGTCAGCAGAGGAGGTAGGAAAACTATCTTATTGTCTTATATCTACCATGTAAGAATCATGAACCAGGTCAGTAGAGGAGGTAGGAATCCCATCTTATTGTCTTATATCTACCATGTAAGAATCATGAACCAGGTCAGTAGAGGAGGTAGGAATCCCATCTTATTGTCTTATACCTACCATGTAAGAATCATGAACCAGGTCAGCAGAGGAGGTAGGAATCCCATCTTATTGTCTTATATCTACCATGTAAGAATCATGAACCAGGTCAGTAGAGGAGGTAGGAATCCCATCTTATTGTCTTATATCTACCATGTAAGAATCATGAACCAGGTCAGTAGAGGAGGTGGGAATCCCATCTTATTGTCTTATATCTACCATGTAAGAATCATGAACCAGGTCAGTAGAGGATAATCCCATCTTATTGTCTTATATCTACCATGTAAGAATCATGAACCAGATCAGTAGAGGAGGTGGGAATCCCATCTTATTGTCTTATATCTACCATGTAAGAATCATGAACCAGGTCAGTAGAGGAGGTGGGAATCCCATCTTATTGTCTTATACCTACCATGTAAGAATCATGAACCAGGTCAGTAGAGGAGGTAGGAATCCCATCTTATTGTCTTATACCTACCATGTAAGAATCATGAACCAGGTCAGTAGAGGAGGTAGGAATCCCATCTTATTGTCTTATATCTACCATGTAAGAATCATGAACCAGGTCAGTAGAGGAGGTAGGAATCCCATCTTATTGTCTTATACCTACCATGTAAGAATCATGAACCAGGTCAGTAGAGGAGGTAGGAATCCCATCTTATTGTCTTATACCTACCATGTAAGAATCATGAACCAGGTCAGTAGAGGAGGTAGGAATCCACTTATTGTCTTATATACCATGTAAGAATCATGAACCAGGTCAGTAGAGGAGGTAGGAATCCCATCTTATTGTCTTATACCTACCATGTAAGAATCATGTGTGTGGAATCCCATCTTATTGTCTTATACACCATGTAAGAATCATGAACCAGGTCAGCAGAGGAGGTAGGAATCCCATCTTATTGTCTTATATCTACCATGTAAGAATCATGAACCAGGTCAGTAGAGGAGGTAGGAATCCCATCTTATTGTCTTATACCTACCATGTAAGAATCATGAACCAGGTCAGTAGAGGAGGTAGGAATCCCATCTTATTGTCTTATACCTACCATGTAAGAATCATGAACCAGGTCAGAAGAGGAGGTAGGAATCCCATCTTATTGTCTTATATCTACCATGTAAGAATCATGAACCAGGTCAGTAGAGGAGGTTTCTTATTGTCTTATATCTACCATGTAAGAATCATGAACCAGGTCAGTGAGGAGGTAGGAATCCCATCTTATTGTCTTATATCTACCATGTAAGAATCATGAACCAGGTCAGTAGAGGAGGTAGGAATCCCATCTTATTGTCTTTACCTACCATGTAAGAATCATGAACCAGGTCAGTAGAGGAGGTAGGAATCCCACTTATTGTCTTATACCTACCATGTAAGAATCATGAACCAGGTCAGCAGAGGAGGTAGGAATCCCATCTTATTGTCTTATACCTACCATGTAAGAATCATGAACCAGGTCAGCAGAGGAGGTAGGAATCCCATCTTATTGTCTTATATCTACCATGTAAGAATCATGAACCAGGTCAGTGAGGAGGTAGGAATCCCATCTTATTGTCTTATACCTACCATGTAAGAATCATGAACCAGGTCAGTAGAGGAGGTAGGAATCCCATCTTATTGTCTTATACCTACCATGTAAGAATCATGAACCAGGTCAGTAGAGGAGGTAGGAATCCCATCTTATTGTCTTATACCTACCATGTAAGAATCATGAACCAGGTCAGTAGAGGAGGTAGGAATCCCATCTTATTGTCTTATACCTACCATGTAAGAATCATGAACCAGGTCAGAAGAGGAGGTAGGAATCCCATCTTATTGTCTTATACCTACCATGTAAGAATCATGAACCAGGTCAGAGGAGGTAGGAATCCCATCTTATTGTCTTATACCTACCATGTAAGAATCATGAACCAGGTCAGTAGAGGAGGTAAAATCCCATCTTATTGTCTTATACCTACCATGTAAGAATCATGAACCAGGTCAGTAGAGGAGGTAGGAATCCCATCTTATTGTCTTATACCTACCATGTAAGAATCATGAACCAGGTCAGTAGAGGAGGTAGGAATCCCATCTTATTGTCTTATACCTACCATGTAAGAATCATGAACCAGGTCAGTAGAGGAGGTAGGAATCCCATCTTATTGTCTTATATCTACCATGTAAGAATCATGAACCAGGTCAGTAGAGGAGGTAGGAATCCCATCTTATTGTCTTATATCTACCATGTAAGAATCATGAACCAGGTCAGTAGAGGAGGTAGGAATCCCATCTTATTGTCTTATACCTACCATGTAAGAATCATGAACCAGGTAGATAGGAGGTTCCCATCTTATTGTCTTATACCTACCATGTAAGAATCATGAACCAGGTCAGTAGAGGAGGTAGGAATCCCATCTTATTGTCTTATATCTACCATGTAAGAATCATGAACCAGGTCAGTAGAGGAGGTAGGAATCCCATCTTATTGTCTTATATCTACCATGTAAGAATCATGAACCAGGTCAGTAGAGGAGGTAGGAATCCCATCTTATTGTCTTATATCTACTATGTAAGAATCATGAACCAGGTCAGTAGAGGAGGTAGGAATCCCATCTTATTGTCTTATACCTACCATGTAAGAATCATGAACCAGGTCAGCAGAGGAGGTAGGAATCCCATCTTATTGTCTTATACCTACCATGTAAGAATCATGAACCAGGTCAGCAGAGGAGGTAGGAATCCCATCTTATTGTCTTATACCTACCATGTAAGAATCATGAACCAGGTCAGTAGAGGAGGTAGGAATCCCATCTTATTGTCTTATATCTACCATGTAAGAATCATGAACCAGGTCAGTAGAGGAGGTAGGAATCCCATCTTATTGTTTTATACCTACCATGTAAGAATCATGAACCAGGTCAGTAGAGGAGGTAGGAATCCCATCTTATTGTCTTATACTACCATGTAAGAATCATGAACCAGGTCAGTAGAGGAGGTAGGAATCCCATCTTATTGTCTTATACCTACCACGTAAGAATCATGAACCACGTCAGTAGAGGAGGTAGGAATCCCATCTTATTGTCTTATACCTACCATGTAAGAATCATGAACCAGGTCAGTAGAGGAGGTAGGAATCCCATCTTATTGTCTTATATCTACCATGTAAGAATCATGAACCAGGTCAGAGAGGAGGTAGGAATCCCATCTTATTGTCTTATATCTACCATGTAAGAATCATGAACCAGGTCAGTAGAGGAGGTAGGAATCCATTCTTATTTTCTTATACCTAACATGTAAGAATCCTGAACCAGGTCAGCAGAGGAGGTAGGAATCCCATCTTATTGTCTTATATCTACCATGTAAGAATCATGAACCAGGTCAGTAGAAGGTAGGAATCCCATCTTATTGTCTTATATCTACCATGTAAGAATCATGAACCAGGTCAGTAGAGGAGGTGGGAATCCCATCTTATTGTCTTATATCTACCATGTAAGAATCATGAACCAGGTCAGTAGAGGAGGTGGGAATCCCATCTTATTGTCTTATATCTACCATGTAAGAATCATGAACCAGGTCAGTAGAGGAGGTAGGAATCCCATCTTATTGTCTTATATCTACCATGTAAGAATCATGAACCAGGTCAGTAGAGGAGGTAGGAATCCCATCTTATTGTCTTATATCTACCATGTAAGAATCATGAACCAGGTCAGTAGAGGAGGTAGGAATCCCATCTTATTGTCTTATATCTACCATGTAAGAATCATGAACCAGGTCAGTAGAGGAGGTAGGAATCCCATCTTATTGTCTTATATCTACCATGTAAGAATCATGAACCAGGTCAGTAGAGGAGGTAGGAATCCCATCTTATTGTCTTATATCTACCATGTAAGAATCATGAACCAGGTCAGTAGAGGAGGTAGGAATCCCATCTTATTGTCTTATATCTACCATGTAAGAATCATGAACCAGGTCAGTAGAGGAGGTAGGAATCCCATCTTATTGTCTTATACCTACCATGTAAGAATCATGAACCAGGTCAGCAGAGGAGGTAGGAATCCCATCTTATTGTCTTATACCTACCATGTAAGAATCATGAACCAGGTCAGTAGAGGAGGTAGGAATCCCATTTATTGTCTTATACCTACCATGTAAGAATCATGAACCAGGTCAGCAGAGGAGGTAGGAATCCCATCTTATTGTCTTATATCTACCATGTAAGAATCATGAACCAGGTCAGCAGAGGAGGTAGGAATCCCATCTTATTGTCTTATACCTACCATGTAAGGATCATGAACCAGGTCAGTAGAGGAGGTAGGAATCCCATCTTATTGTCTTATACCTACCATGTAAGAATCATGAACCAGGTCAGTAGAGGAGGTAGGAATCCCATCTTATTGTCTTATACCTACCATGTAAGGATCATGAACCAGGTCAGCAGAGGAGGTAGGAATCCCATCTTATAAACAACCACGGGAACAGTGGCGTTCTGGCAGTGGGGACACACCGTCTGATTAGGATTGTGAGAATCGAACACATTCCACGCGTCAATCTTCTCTCTTGTGACAATTTCCACTAAATCATAGAACCAATATTAAAGAACATGTTCTTTTTTTTTTAAATAAATAAATGTGAAAATGTTCTGTCAAAACACTACGTTTTCGATTTTTATTGTGTAAACCATTCTGGTGATCAATTCATGATCTTGGGACAGCAAGGGACTAAATTGTAATGTCATCTTCGGAAGTATGATGCTTAATTTCATTTCCTAAGAAGTCTTTTTCACTAGGAAAATAACAAGAGTAGTGGGATCACGGACTTTTGAAAATACAAATGGGGTCAGTGCCTTGGGAGAGAAAAGGCCCCCTATCGACTGGTCAAAAACGCCTTGTGTTTCTTGTCATGATTAGATGTTAGGAAACGTTCATGGTTAGTTCAAAGTGAAAATAATGGCTTGAAGACATGTACAATGAAGCGCATTGAAGTGGTAAAATTTTCCGTTTGGATGGAACGTTTGGAGCTATCTTTAGACACGCCCATTTCTTTAGAAAGGAAATTTCGGTCAAATGATTCAATCGAATACCTGTAGAACAGGTATTTCATAAAAATAATAGCCAATCAAATTGACGGTCTACATAAACACCTGATAAAATCATAATTATGTACAAATTCGTTTCAGTGCGTGTTTTACAGAAGCGGGAACTCTATATATAGCTCTTTCTTATTAAAAAATCTTCATTTCAGTGTAACTCATGTTGCTTGTCGCGGAAAGTGGGGTGTCCTAAAACATTACGACGAATATTTCTTTCTCTTTTCTAAAGAAATGGGCGTGTCGTTACGTTATAATTGACGTTCAAAACATGACTCAGAACGTTTCATCCAAATGGAAAATTTTACCACTTCAATGCACTTCATTGTATATAGAGCAGAGGTCTGAACATGGAGAGAGCTTCTCGAGTAGCTGTAGACGGAACCACATGGATATCCCTTGTACCCGCCTCAACCGCGTGATGACACAGAGGAAATTGACTGACTAACTTGTATGAAAGACGTAGACTGTCAACATTCGAATTAACGACCGATTGAATTTTCGATATTGTATCGATAACGGAATTTGCAAAAATAAGTGTTGACTTGAAATGAGATGGGTGTGCTGATTAAGGATCTAGGTAACCGGTTATACTGGTTCTTGTTGTTGTTTATAAACGCCCCTCTCGAGAATTTCTCGCTCATCTGGAGAAGCCACAGTAGCTGCGACTGGAGGACTGTAAATTATGACTCGTTACTCGGCCAATAAAGCAGTACGGGAACTTGTCAGCATCTTCTGCGACACTGGATTTCAACCGCAGCGCTTGAGATTCACACCCGCGACGTAAGGATTCTTACCATTGTGCCACAAGAGTTATTCTAGTAATTATGGATCAAAATCACCGGTTTCATATTATGTAATCAAAGACCCGACACTCATGCCACGATAAATACATATTATAGTTCAGTTAAATTAAATATTTGACATGATGATAAAGGTGCATGGACACAGATTTGAAGTTACTTGTATTTAATTTAATCAATATTTTATTATGTTAGATTACATAATTGGATTGGACATCAGGCATGGCCTATATAAGTCCTCTCCAAGGTCAAGGTTACAAATGTTAAGAATATTGACAATAATTTACAATGATGGAATAATACTTATTAAGTTACATTATTTTCTTTTCTTAACTATATATAGGAAAGCAAAACGAAAAAAAAATAGATTAATGCAAATGAATTAAACGAATTAGCTTCGCTTAGTGTTCACACGGAGAATTTAATGCGAATTAGTTTACTTCGCATTAGTTTACTGCGCATTAAGTTACTTCGCATTAGCTCCATGTGAACGCTATGCGAAGCTAATTCGAATTAAATTTGGGGGCATGCGTAATGACAAAATTAAGTCAAATGCGTCATGTCGGTAGTCAGCTTTAAGTACTTGTGCTATTTTTGAGTGAAAAACTAAGAAAAAATGTGTTAATCACTAAAATATGTCTCCAGACACTGTGAATTATATATGGTGAAAGACGTCAAATAGCCTTCCTCAAAAAAAATTTTAATTCGCATTAGTTTACTTCGCATTAGCTGTCGTGTGAACGCAATTTAATTCGCATTAGTTTGATTCGCATTAGTTTACTTCGCATTAATTTACTGCGAATTAAACTTGTCGTGTGAACAGGGCATAAGTTATACAGAAGAATTATTACTAAGTTTGTATACTCGCTATGAAATATAATGATAAGGAAGTAAAAAAGTGCAAACAAACAGCAAACAGAATAAGTAAATAAATAATAAAGTGCAAAGGATAAATATGCAAAGAAAAATACAAATCTGAAGAAAGTTACTTGTAATATTTTCTGTATAAAATTACGACTTATATATTTTAAGAGCACTTCACACAAAAATATATTAAAAATCTTATTTCAGTTACTTATTAAAACTTCAAATTTTTAGACGTGTTTGATTGACACATCCTTGCACTTTCAAAAATTTTAATTCTATTCTTAATACTTATGGAAAAGTGGCAATCTTGTTGTGTATAAATGAAAAATATTAAAGCTTACTATAATCCAGAAAATTCAGAGTTTCAATATTTTTAACATGTTTAAGATGAAATAAAATTTTTAATATATTTTTTCGTGAAATATTATTAAAATATATAAGTCGTAATATTATACAGAAAATATTAACTTCAAGTCTGTGTCCATGCACCTTTAGAGATACTTTGTACAGTTGTATGAGGAGTTTTGGGATTTTAATTTTTGGAAGTTTTATTAAGAATTGAATACCTTAGTGGTGTTTCATACATTTTTTTGTTTGGAATTCTTATGTTGATGTACAATTAATTAATGATATATAATGTATTTGCTACATAATGACATGTAATTAGAATGATATCTCAAAAAATATTTTCGATCCCTATTATCATCAGCTGATCATTCTCAGAATATGACATAATTAATTCTCTTTCACATTACGTACCAGAGTTGACTTTCTCCTCCATTGTACTTCAGTAAAATATGGCCATATGGACACGGTGTTACCGATCCAGGAAGTGATTTTCCTGACGGTCTGTTTTTATTTACTCTTTGGGTACTTTCATTCGTGCTGGTAAACAAAACCCTGCGTAACTTCCGTTAAAGACTAATATGGTAGCCCATTAGGGTATTTTCAAATAGTTTTTTTTTTTGTGAATAATAAGCTTGGAGAAAATAGAACGATTCATTTTATAATAGGCTTTACCTGTATATATGATGTGGTGATGTATAGGATGCCGTTTGGCATAAGGAAATAAAGAATTGACAAAACATAAAAAAAACTCATTTAGTTATGCAATAGAAATTATCGGTTCTCGATTCCGTGCCCCCTGCATGGATCTCTAGATAAGACCGCGGAACATTAACTGGCAAAATTGGAAATATACAGCTTACGTCATTTCTATCTGTTACAATCAAAACATTCAGTGATAGACAATGAAATGGGCGGGTACAATTCGACGCGGACGTGGGGAAAACATCGGATTGAAATTGCAGATCGAAATTTATTTTCAATCCACCTCATGCAGCTACGCTAGAAGGCACATAATTACAGATTGACCCAGAAGACAAATAATTTCAATTTTGGTACAGTTTGAATTGTTTTGTCCAGTGTTTTAAATAAATTAATATTTACAAGGGACAAATATTTCATTTCTGTTTGGTAAGTATATGTATATCTTTGTGTTGTTGTGGGGGGGGGGGGGGGGGGCTGAACGATTTTTAAATAAAGTTGTCCAACAGTTTTCAGTGAGAATAAGTATAAAACTCATGCACTCTTATAATCCTAGAAATAAAATATATTGTCATGTTAAGCCATAACCTGACTAGACAATTTTTAACCCCCCCCCCCCCCCCCCCCCGCCCCTTCTAGAATCAAATATCTCCTGAAAAATCTTTGTTTTCTATATGATCTTTCGCGTTCTTAAAATTATAAGCTAAAACTCAATGACATATTAATGTGAACTTCAAACAGTATGTATTTGGGTAGTTGAAATTAGTTGATTTTTGGATCATACATTCACTCTTTGATTTGAAAACAGCTAAGATGGATTGAAAATGAATTTCGATCAGCAATTTCAATCCGATGTTTTTCCCACGTCCGCGTCGAATTGTACCTGCCCATTTCATTGTCTATCACTGAATGTTTTGATTGTAACAGATAGAAATAATGTAAGCTGTATATTTCCAATCTTGCCATGTTTCGCGGTCTTATATTTCAACTGACACTTCCATGGCATGGCACGACACCAAATGAAACCGAAGCCCAAGACATCAGACCAGATCGGTATTCGAATCCGGCCGCTCTAAATGCTCTTACTAGACTACCAACTGAAGTGTCTGGGTATCAGCGATGGAACTCACACTGTAAAAACTGTGTTTAGAATCTAAACGCAAATCTAAACACATTTTTTGTATCACTTTTTTTTTTACACGTTTAGCTCTAAACATGTCTCATTTCTAAACACGTTAGACTTCATGTGTTTAGTTGGTAAACATGTTTAACCCCTAAACACTTATATCTAAACACATTTTTTGTTTCACTTTTTTTACACGTTTAGCCCTAAACACGTCTCATTTCTACACACATCAATATTTAAGTGTTAAGTTGCTAAACATGTTTAGTTTCACAACATTAAATCCAACACAATAATTTAATTTATAAACTATTGCAAGAAAACATATTTTCAGAAGAAAAAAATTATTAAATAAGTTTCCCATAAATACGTTATCATATTTAATAACTGGTGTTTTACATGTACATACAAAAACCAAATTTTGAACTTGAAAAGTACCCATATTTCAGGAAAGAAACAGTTAAACATAACATTATTGAACATTCAAACATGTATTTATTTTGAAGAATTTTAAATTCAATATACATATAGGTCTAAACATGTAATTTTTTTTGCTCATTTCAATCTTATTCAGCTCAGCAAGCATGCAATTATTCCTGTCTGTAACAAATTAAAGTTAATCAAGTTTATTAATTTCCTGCAAGTCTTTCACTAGAAACACACGATCATATGTTTTCGTCCATGAATGCCAGAAAGGAATCCATTTTCATTATACGAATATTTTGTGGCGCGTCATTTCCGGGAAGATAACTCTGTTTGTCACAGAAAGTGTTCAATTTCTAAACACTTAAATCTAAACATGTCTTAAATCTAAACACTTTTAGATATAATACATGCTTAGACGTGAGTGTTTAGCCGTTAAACACAATCTTAAACATGTTTAGGTCTAAACATGTAATGGAAGTGTTTATTTTCTAAACGCAGTTTTTACAGTGATGCATTTTAAACCGTTATACCGCCACAAAATGATGCAAATATTTACAGACTTAAGGTACTCCGATCCTTAGCTAGGAAGGATAACTCTTTAATTTATAATTTAATTCAAAAAGTCTCAAAATGAAGCTCGAAAATTAATTCTTTTCATGCAACAATTTTCATTTTATACCTCTCAATGTGCTTCAATGTTCTTTGAAGTTATCAGAAAAGGTTTTATAAAAAGTCGAAAATTTTACCCCATAAAGGTGTTTTAAAATGACATATTCAAAGAAATTGAGGTTCATTTTTATCTAACCGTAGATATCAATGTTAACATGATAAGAAATTAGAAGTAATTTATGATGTTTTGCAATGATAGGAAAATTTGTATACACTTAGCATTGTAAAATGATCAAAGTTAAAGAAGAAAGTAATGTACCCTATATGTATAAAAATTGTGCATTTTCTTCAAAAGCCTGGATACCTATGATTTTTATTTCTACAATGTTGTTGTTGATCAAATTTGAATTGGAAAATGCATAGTAAGTGTTTTCATTCGCATTTCCTGAAAAATTCATTTGAAATTTACTCATTTTCCATATATAATATGATTAACTTTAAAGACGAAGTTTGAAGAATTATCGTGGGTAAAAACGTGTTACTCTGAGAATTCAGAGACATTTTTGTGAGCTTTTCATACACTGTAGTCAATGCCTGATTTTCAGGACCTGGGGATCGGAGAACCTTAAAACTTACAATTATAAAAGCAAAACAAAATATAAATCTCAAAATAATTTAATCATTTTCCTCTACCGTTATTATGAAAAAACAAATCAATTTATCAAAGAATAAATGAAAGTAATGCGATAAAAAGTACAACTGAACAAAGCGCTTCACTTCGTATTCCAGTATTTCCTTTTGAACCTTTCCCCTTCAATCCACTTCCGTTGTTCCCTGTACCGCCACTGTTAGATCCGCCGTTCAAACTTGTACAGCCTCCACTTTTAACACATTGTAGTTTTGTGCTGCCTTCAGTGTAAGTTTTTTCAGCGTCTTGGAAGAAAAAAAAAGTGCATCGGTGATATTCACTTTTTTAGAGGACTTGAACATTTCATTTAGACAGATACATGTATATTCAAATAAAACAATAAATAATAGTAAAAAAAAATGCAATTAATTAAGGACGATGGTTACTCGGGTTTCAGAAGACAGAAAGGAAATTCAATTGAGTACAATATGTTAAATCAAAATTTGTTTTAAATGGATAAAATAACCTTTTAACTCAATATCAAATTAAAAATTTTGTACTATTATTTGAGAAAAACTGCAAGAACAAAAGTCAATATTTGGTAATGCAGAGAGAAATCGGACTTAATATTTAACTTCATTTTTGTCTCAAAATTTTATTTGTATATAATTTTTAAACTTGTAATATAGCACATGTATTGGGGTTGTGTACCAATACTCACAGGGACAGACGTTACACAGGAAAGGACAATCGAACGCCACGTTACTCAGTCTTAGGCACTGATCCTTCTTATAGGATAAACTACAGAAGGAAGGGTCCTGTTGACCGCTACAGGTCACTGAAAAAATAAAACCTGAAGTGGTAATATTTCAGGGGCGCTCCTCCTTAAATTGTCAAATTTAGATAAATTGTTATTCCTAAATATCATTTTACGGAAATGATTGACTGTTCACAACCGCGAGTCCATTAACTACCTGTGAGTAATATTGAAAATTTGACAATTCATGTTATATTAATCTCTGCGACTCCCTCCTTTAAGTTTAGTTTCATTGTAAGTAAAATTATGAATATGTTAACTTTCTTACATTTATTAAGGATACACCAACGTAGTTTTGAGCTTTATTTTCTGAATGATTCAAAACATTAACATTCAATTTAATTGTGACTTAATTGAATATCTTTTCAACCCCCCTGGAAATGTATGTTTTATTTTTGACTACGAACTTTTAATGGTGCTATGACTTCAAAAAAAGAATATATGTATCTTGAAAAATTATATATATATATATATATATATATATATGTTCTTAGAAATATGTACATAGTGTACGTTGCATATGTCCTTAAACGACTTCGAAAGCAACGTGCATTTCGTTGGACCCAAGAACTAGAATTGTAAGACTTTAAGTAAATATTATATTAGAACATAATTTCAAAGGTATACTTGACATTTTCAATTTGCGACTATTACTCGTACTTACGTTCGCATTTATTTCCTGAATAAACATTAGTACTAGGACATGAGCATGCGCAGGTGGTATGGTTCTTCTTGGCATTTCCCTCGCAAGTCGTTGTCCCGGGACAAACTAAAGAAAAATCACAGTAATGTCTCAAAATAATACATTGATTGCAAAATTAATATACTAATGAGTTAAGCACATCGTTATATATAAATACCTCAAGAATAAAATTTATCATCACATAAATACATATATTATTTTTAAATTATCAACACGGTGATAAGATTTCCGAAGCTTAAATGTTTATTTATTGGGGTAAGTCACAATATATACATGTAGCTACATTATAAACCATTACCACACAGCCCTTGACTATCGCTGCTTTTACAGGGAGGTCCGTGTTTCTCGTAGGGTGTACCTAATCTTGATGATGGACTATTTCCTCTGAATATAGAAAAAACAAAACTCACCAATGTACTCTTATCATCTACATGTAACTACTGCCTACACTATGATAATAACGTTACTCACGCTGGGCCGTAGTTACAGACGTAGAAATGAGTACCACTGCAGTTACTGTAGCCACAGCCGAGAATGTAGGACTCCGCCCACACCAACTGAAAGACGAGTCAAGTCAATAATATACACAGTAATTCTTTTAATAAAGATAGAATAAAACAGCTAACTATATATATAACACGCGTCATCAAAATCATTTTTAATGAACTTCCTCATTTAACAGACTGATAGGAACAATTTACCTTTAGAATAAGGAACTTGGGCAATTGCAAAATTGCTCTTTCAAACCACAGACTTCTAAACGTCTTACGTATTAAGTTTATTCAAAAATTTATAGCATTATACGTAATAAGTTTATTCAATCATCAAACCCTATTTAAGATTTTGTGTCATTCCATGCACTTTTCATTGCTACGTGTACCTTTCCAGGTCGAGATACGTGCAAAATAAAGTTTAAGCTTACCTGTGTATATTGTCCAAATACGTACACAGGCAAAAACATATACTTACCTGTCTATAACGTCAGAATTCCTACATACGTATATACTTACCTGTGTATAATGTCCGACCTTCATGTAATCGTTACTGTTTCCCCCGTACGTAAAATCCGGTTCCTCGTCGTACCACAACTTAACGACATCGTCCCATGTCATGGAACCAAAATGGTTGTATGCCAGATTCTGTCCCAACGTAAAGCGACCTACATAATGGTCTCATGAGCTCAACAATATTCTCTTACAACTTTTATAAAACTAATTTTAGCGGCATTAAACGACTGATTTACATACATGATGGTTTTTTAAGAAATAAGTGATAATATTTTGTAGATGTAATGGATATGAAAATGTTGATAATTATCAAGAATCTTTCTCTCTCTCTAACCAATCAAACACCCACACCCCACCCCAATCCCAGTCCACCCAACGAAACCATCCCCACAAAATACTGTTCTCGTGACTAGAGAATCTCCCTTTTTTTCTTTGCTTGTCGAGGACTAATGCACTCTCTTCCTTTACAAAACGACACTACATGATTGGTTTGTATAAATACAGAACATTCTTTTTGGGATCAAAATAATATTTTTTTAAGCCTTATATTTCCTAGTTTTTAAACGATTCATATAGATTCTAGAGATAAAATTGTCCTTACTTAGACGTTTTTTGAAAAGAACAATAAATGTAGTGTTATTGTAATTTTGTAAAGAACAGTCACTTTATTGTTAGATTTGTGAATGTTAATTAAATTTTCTGATTTTTGTAAAAATGCAGGTCTGTTTTTCATATCACTTTCCTTTCTTGTACACACATCAAATATGATTTGAATTTCAATCAGCCTTGAAACTTTTATGAAATATTTTACCTGGGATGAACCGCTCTCTGTTTCCGTCGTGTACCGTTTTACAGTTTTCCGCCCATTTCCGGGCTACTGTAGCCACTTCCGGGTCCCAGACCATGGTCATCATGTTGAGAGCGCCGTTTTTGGCGGCGGCTATTCCTCGGTATTTATTGTGGGCGGCTACTGCATCCTGTGGTCTCACAACCCCTAAATGTCATTAAAATTAAGATATTTTTTTTATTTCAAAACAAAATTATTGGGGGAAATATGTATTTGTGATATTATAGCATAATTGTAAAAGATATGACCACCTCGTGTCACAACCGACATTTTGATCTCTGCATTCTCTTTAACTGTCAAAAAATTTGATGTGTGATCATTGAAAGGCTCTGCAACCTGGTAACAGACCAACAACGTGTGAAGACATTGAATGGGCATAAACTCATAAGATGATATTTTATCTTATAACACAAAATGATCTTTAGGTGTCAAAAGTTTGGCTGAAAATTAGAGTTGTGTTTGATGGTTACGCTGAAGTGTTGGCGATCCAGATAATGGCGAAAGGTAGCGAACTAATTGTGACATAAATCCTGGGATTAATTTAAATCAGAAAACATCAAAGTGTGTACCTGGACTGGAATCCGGGGACCGCGACAGACAGGCAGTGTGATGGGGGTACACCTTAAATTTGTCAATACATGTTCCCAGCGTGAACTCTGAAACACAGTTAATGACAAAAGTAAAACATGGATATAAAACGTAAAAAGAATAGGTGAAACTTTGTTCTCAATTCCGATTTCGATGCGCACAAATTCAAACACGAGCTTCATATCCTAATGACTTTTTTTAGATAATGAAATAACAGAAGGATTAAGATTAAAACAATCTGCACAGGAGAACGCAGATGCCGAAATTTCAATTTATTTCTCACGACTGAAAATTTGATTACCTGACCAATGTGATTAAATTGTACCAAATTCCTAACAATGGTTGTTAAAAGAAATTCCTCCTGGTCTATTTACCTGTCCATTTAAATGAATTAATAAAGGTGTCTTAAATTTGGACACCTTCGATGATTTATTGATCTTTTAATGTTTACGAAAATTAAGTGGACGTCCAAGAACATTTTTCTCATTTATTGCATTTCCCACTTTTAAAATATTGATGTAAGAAAGTAATTTATTTAAATAAGATAATATATTTTTTCTATCAGTAATTGAAGATCTAAATAAAAATCGGTGGTATGATATTTTTCCCCTTTTCCACGCTTATATAAATCACTACAAAGAATATTTTGCATTAATGTTTTTTACTTGATTTTATTCAATCAGATTGTCAACGTTTCAACAGGAATTCTGCCTCGGGTTTTATCATCATCAGCCTTATATTGATTTTAAAATAATGTTACATGTATTTATATAAATATTTATTGTTCAAATCGGGGGGGGGGGGGGGGGGGTGGGTGTTGGACTGAAAAAGAGCGAAGCATGAAAAGTAAGGAAAACATACACCACATATCGAGTTTTTAAATCAGTCTAATACCAATTTCATACCATTTAATACCAATTTCATAAATTAATCAAATTAATACTTTGGATCGAAGAATTAAATTTATAAACTTGTTTCCCCTTCATTTATTTACTAACTTTATCAAGTTTATAAATTTTTTTTAAAAGTTTTAATTTGTTTCAGCAAAAAGTTCTTGAAATATTTTTATTTATATTCTTGTGATGCTATGTAAATGTTTTCAAAGTATCTCGTAAAATTAAGCCAATTAAACGTAATTATGTCTCTAGAAGAGAGAGAGAGAGAGAGAGAGAGAGAGAGAGAGAGAGAGAGAGAGAGAGTTATACCTATGTAGAATCCAATATGCAGTAAAATCAGTAAAACATTCATAATTTTTCTAAGTAAGATCACAGTTTATTCCTTAATTTTAAACTTTTAAAGAAAATGAATGCTATCTGGAGAATCAACTTAATATACCTTCATTATTAACGGAGCGCATGCGTCTACCATTTGA
>NW_026937349.1:7500-80582 GCF_032062105.1 Saccostrea cuccullata | reverse complement strand
AACCCTAACACTAACCCTAACCCTAACCCTAAACTCTTAATTCCCATTGACCTACGTGATCACTTAAATCCGTGATCATTTTCGTTTTTATCCCTATACCCTATACTTTAACCCTAACCCTAACCCCAAACCTAACCCTAACCCTAGCCCTAAACCTAACCCTAACCTTAACCTTAACCCTAACCCTGACCCTGACCCTAACCCTAACCCTAACCCTAACCTTAACCCTAACCCTAACCCTAACCCTAACCCTGTACTTTAACCCTAACCCTGACCCTAACCCCCACTAACCCTAACCCCCGTTAACCCTAACCCCCACTAACCCTAACCCCCAATAACCCTGACTTTAACCCCTGCAAACACTTACTTTTCTTTTTTTGCCCATATCTTCTGACTGACTGCTCTGATGTCAACGTTCTTGGTGTCCTTGCAAAGGTCTTGAAGAGCTCTTTACGCTCGCTCATGATATTGTCGTTTCAGTGAGCAGAAAGTCGAAAAACTAGAGATATGCTCAAGAAATTTGCAAACGGCAGAAAATCCTTATTTCTGGACCGATTTTCAAATTCTTGGGCTTGTCAGAGAGCTCTGGGCAAGGTCTATCGAATGCCGTAAAGTATAGAAAGATCAAGCCATTTTTTGAGGCTTTTAAGAGCAAATATGGCCTAGGTGTACCGACGCGGCTTACGTAGACATCTTTCATCTCTCGCAACTTTTCTCGTTTTTTGATCTTTAACAACCATCTTCGGACAGTGGACGGAACTTGCCAAGAGCTTTCCAATGACACCAAGACTTTGAAAATTGCTTGAAAATTCAGAGAGATACGGACCTTTCCATTTGGGGTCCGTTTGCCACCCCTTTGGAGCAGTTTTGGGGCATTTCAGCGAGAGAGGTTCAGGTCTGGGTATCGAGGCCTATGGAACCTTTTATGAAACGAAGAGTCCCCTTTCGTCCCAATTTTTGGACTACTGAGGACGTTGCCTTCCGGTCCTACCGGAATTACGGCACCTTTTCTTCAAATGCCTATAGGTAACACGCCCTTGGGACTAGCAGGCTGAGCTATGGTATGTGGATTCCTTGAGGTCTTCTTCAACTTTAATGTACGAGTTTAGGGCCTCTATCTCTCACCATTTTCGCGCTATCGCCCGGAGAAAGAACTTAGCGCGGAACGCAATTTTAACTCGTCTCCGAGCTTAACCGGTTTTTAAAGCACTTGAATAGCTCTTACTAAGACCTCCTCAGCAACGTGCAGGTTGTCGAGATCTGACCACTTTAACTTGTCCAAATCCCTGTCTCAAAGTTTTTAAGACTTTTGTACATTCTTCTGCATGTTTAGTCCTTCATATCTTTAGAAGGAGAACGCAGATTGGCAAACTTTTTGCAGTTACCAAGAGTCCTTGTTAGGGTCTCTCACTGACATGAGTGGGAAGTGTCATTTGCATACCATTCTCGAGATCTGAGAGGTTGAAAATGGTGAAAAACTCCCAATTTGTCAATTTCTAAACACAATCTTTGCTGTAAATAAGAGACAAACTTTCTCCCTTTTCCTGACACTTGGAGTTTGTGACCCCACTTAATCGTGTGCCTGGTTTTCTTACCTTTCCAACGACACCAAACTCGTCTTCATCCGATGATTAATGAGAAAGTTACGAGCTTCGGAAAATTGCAATTCTTCCTTTACTTTTGCATGTATCCGTGACTTTCACTTTCCACTTTCATTTCATTTGACCTAAATAATTCATGACCTAGATAGTTCATCTTCGTTTTTAGCTCTATTCCTAACCCTAACCCTAACCCTAACTTCAACCTTAAATAATTGTTAGGTTTAAAATAACTTAAATTTGATCAATACAAGGGAAAGAAAAGAAATACAAGGTAGCAAAATAAGTTTGATCTTTGTAAAAGAGAAATCATAACAACAGGACAGGTTTAAAACTAGTCCCGTCCTCTAATTAACTCATCACGTACAGCGTTCACAGTCTCAGTTACATCAAAGAGCGATCGCTAGCTTTGTGTATTGGATGCCATCAAAAACCGGTTTTTGAAATGCCGTCTCAACACTGAGCGCGTGCAGACTTGGACATTCACAGAAAGTCATCGGAGAGAGAAGACGTGGAAAAGGTAGGCAGAATACTTCATAGTTAGCTTAGATGTTTTTTAGCTCTAATTTGATAAAGGTGGAAGACTTTAAGCAAAGGAGCAACTATTTGTATATAAGGCAATAGTTTTCTTGATACCGTACAAGTAGACGTTTTTAGCGAGGATGTAATTTATTATTACATCCTCTGCATGTTATTACACCAAAAGATTAAATTTATTTTGCTACCCTTATTTTAGGTTTCAGAAAGTCTTTCATTTTATATACATTATATCACAATATAACATAGGGGATAATTTGAACAAAGTTTTAATTTATATGCTTTAATTTCTAATTATAATGGAAATCTATATCATTTCAAACTCTATAAACTACATAAATCCGGTGTGATTTTTTCGCTATCCATTTCTATTGATTTTGATTTGAAAACTATCATAATATCTCATTTCCTATATTATTAAACACAAAAACAATGTTATGACTTTCGGCTTGTATTTCACCATCAATGAAGCTGCAAGGTTAGAAATTCTTGACCTAATCTTGTTCTCTGTATTCTTAGCTTTAAAATGACACCAAACTTGTTTAAATCGAACGACAAATGAAAAAGTTATGGGCTAAAGAAAATTCCATTATATCCTCTAAATAACTAACCCTCTACAACTTTCACTTTCCACTTTCATTTTGTTTGACCTCACATGACCCGGCATGACCTATAACCCGGCATCTTCGCTTTTAGCCCTATTCCTAACCCTAACCCTAACCCTAACCCTAACCCTAACCCTAACCCAAACCCAAACCCAAACCCAAACCCAAACCCAAACCCAAACCCTAACCCTAACCCTAAACCCAAACCCTAACCCTAACCCTAACCCCCGTTAACCCTGACTTTAACCCCTACAAACACTATTTTTCTGTTTTTGCTCATATCTTTGGACTATCTGCTCTGATGTCAACGTTCTTGGTGTCGTTGGAAAGGTCTTGAAGAGCTCTTTACGCTTGTTTTAGTGAGCAAAAAGTCAAATAACAAGCGATATTCTCAAAAGGCTTGCAAACGGCAAAAAATCTCTATTTCGTGACGGATTTTCAAGTTCTTGGGCTTGTCAGAGAGCTCTAGACAAGGTCTATCGAATGCCGTAAAGTGTAAAAAGATTAAGCCATTTTTTTTAGGCTTTCTAGAGCAAATATTGCCTAGGTGTACCCACGCGTCTTACACAGATTTATTTCAACCCACGCAACTTTTACCGTTTTTGATCTTTAACAACCATCTTCGGATCGTGGACAGAACTTGCCAAGAGCTTCCCAATGAGACCAAGACCTTGAAAATTGCTTGATAACGAACAGAGATACGGATCTTTCAATTAAGCGTCCATTTGTCACCCCTTCGGGGCAGTTTTTGGTCATTTCAGCGAGAGAGGTTCAGGTCAGGGTATCGAGGCCTACGAATCCTTTTATGAAAAGGGGCCTAGGTGTACCCACGCGGCTTACACACACTTCTTTCAACCCTCGCAACTTTTACCGTTTTTGACCTTTAACAACCATCTTCGAATCGTGGACAGAACTTACCAAGAGCTTTTTAATGAGACCAAGACTTTGAAAATTGCTTGAAAACTAAGAGAGATACGGACCTTTCTATTTGGGGTCTTTTTGCCTCCCCTTTGGAGCAGTTTTTGGTCATTTCAGCGAGAAAGGTTCATGTCAGGGTATTGAGGCCTATGAAACCTTTTATGAAAAGAAGAGTTCTCTTTCGTTCCCATTTTTGGACTACTGAGGACGTTGCCTTCCGGTCTAACCGGAATTACGGCACCTTTTCTTCAAATACCCATAGGTAACACGCCCTTGGGACTAGCACGCTGAGCTTTGGTATGTGGATTCCTAGAGGTCTTCTTCATCTTTAATGTACGAGTTTAGGGCCTCAATCTCGCACCGTTTAAGCCAAACTCGTCTTCATCCGATAATGAATAAGAAAGTTATGAGCTTTGGAAAATTCCACATTTTCCTTTACTTTTGCTTCTATTTGTGACTTTCACTTTTCACTTTCATTTCGTTTGATCTAATTCCGGCATGACCTAATTCCGGCATCTTCGCTTTTAGCCCTATCCCTATCCCTAACCCTAACCCTTACTAACCCTAACCCTAGCCCCCACTAACCCTAACCCCCTTTAACCCTTACCCTAACCCCCTTTAACCCTAACCCCCACTAACCCTAACCCCTAACCCCCATTAACCCTAACCCCCACTAACCCTAACCCCCGTTTACCCTAACCCCCACTAACCCTAACCCCCGTTAACCCTAACCCCCGTTAACCCTAACCTCCGTTAACCCTAACCCCCGTTAACCCTGACTTTAATCCTTGCAAACACTTATTTTTCTTTCTTTGCTTATATCTTTTCACTGACTGCTCCGATGTCAACGTTCTTGGTGTCGTTGGAAAGGTCTTGAAGAGCTCTTGACGCTCGCATCATGACAATGTCGTTCTAGTGAACAAAGAGGCAAAAAACAAGCGATATTCTCAAAAAGCTTGCAAACGGAAGAAAATCTTTATTTCGTGACGGATTTTCAAGTTCTTGGGCTTGTCAAATTTGGCGTCCATTTGTAACCGCTTTGGAACAGTTTGTGGTCATTTCAGCGAGATAGGTTCAGCTCAGGGTATCGAGGCCTACGAAACCTTATATAAGAAGAAGAGTTCCTTTTCGTCTCAATTTTGACTACTGGGGACCTTGTCTTCCGATCAAACCGGAATTACGTCACCTTTTCTTCAAATACCCATAGGTAACACGCCCTTGGGACTAGCAGGCTGAGCTTTGCTGTGTGGATTCCTTGAAGTCTTTTTCATCTTTAATGTAGGAGTTTAGGGCCTCTATCTCCCACCGTTCAAGCGCTATCGCCCGGAAAAAGAAATTAGCGCGGAATGCACCTTGTCTCCGAGCATAACCGATTTTTGGGGCACTGCATTAACCCTAACCCCCACTAACCTTAACCCTTATCCCTATTAACCCAAAACCCTATTATCCCATAACACTTATCCCTCACTTTAACCCCTGCAAATACTTTCTTTTCTTTTTTTGCTCATATCTTTACACTGATTGCTCCGCTGTCAAAGTTCTTGGTGTCATTGGAAAGATCTTGGAGAGCTCTTTACGCTAGCAGGAAGTCAAATGACAAGCGATATTCTCAAAAGGCTTGCAAACGGCGGAAATATTTTTTTCGTGACTGATTTCCAAGTTTCTTAGGATGAAAGAATGAATGTTTTGAGAGCTTTATCAGTTTCTTAACATTTGACTTATATTCATGTTTGCTTTAATGAACTCATCACCAAGTTGCTGACAGTATGCAGGTGTAAATAATGTGTAGCCAAAATAGCTTTTTTCCACGTTGTATGTTTAATTATGTGTTTCTCAACAAAAATACTACTGTGTATCTCTGGCTGGTATTTGATTGTGTATACTAATAATAATAATAATAATAATATTTCATTATTTAAAGAAGGTAACCCGATTAGTGCACGCATTATTCTTCCCCGGTGCCTTTACGTTTGAAATGAAAAAAAAAATCTGTTAAAATACATGTGATTATACATGTGATTATATGAATATGTAAAGAATAAAATGTATATTTTTGCCTTTAACTCTTGTTATTTAATCCTGCAAGTAGTATTATACAGTTAAACTTCGTTATCTCGAAACTGAGATAAAAACTTCCAGGAATGAAGATATCTGAGGATTTGAGATATCGAAAGGTAACTACTTTATGTACAGTAGTATGTGTTTGGGACTTCCAAATCACACTGACATATCCATACCAAATCACATTGACATATCCAAACCAAATCACTTTGACATATCCAAACCAAATCACATTGACATATCCAAACCAAATCACATTGACATATCCAAACCAAATCACATTGACATATCCAAACCAAATCACTTTGACATATCCAAACCAAATCACTTTGACATATCCAAACCAAATCACTTTGACATATCCAAACCAAATCACATTGATATATCCAAACCAAATCACATTGATATATCCAAACCAAATCACTTTGACATATCCAAACCAAATCACTTTCACATATCCAAACCAAATCACTTTGACATATCCAAACCAAATCACTTTGACATATCCATGGTATTCGAGATATTGGAGTTCGAGATTCCGAAGTTCAACTGTATTAAAATTGATAGTTGCTATACTGTAAAATCCACCAAACAAATATTAAGATAGAATCAGTATTGGTATTCTCATGGATTTTATTCTGCATAAGGAAATGTTGCACTGAATTGTTAACAACTCATACAATTGAAGCAGAAATCAGAATATTTTATTACAAAGAAAGATAATGCACAATTCTTTGCACATCGATTATTGTTTAAGAAGGGATTTTAAAAAATGTCGTCATTGTAATTTCATTGAGTTGACTTATAGAAATATCATTTTGAAAAGCACTTTAGAAAGGCTTTAGTATTTCTAGCTATTAACCACTCCACTTGTATTAAAACGGATGATATAGTCAGACTTCAATGAATGAGAATCATGAGCACAACAGTATTACCCCGGTAGTATTTATGTATAGAGTAGAATGGCGTTATGATGGGGGAAATTTAAATTCCTTAATTAAAAAATCTTTTTTGCTGAATAATTAAAATCCGCAATTTTCAACAGTTTTGAGAGTATTCATGCACTTTGTTTTCTAACCCTAACCCTGATTTGGTGCAACAAATCTCAATAATTGCTCATCTATTGGCAGTTTTATTAGTTATGTAATTGTTTTAGTATGTAATTTAAGAAATTTTAACATTTTTATTTTTTAAACAAATATGTGATATTTACGATTCAAAGTAATGCCACAGCGTCCATATCTTTTTTTTAATTTGCGCCATATGAACAAATGGAAATATACCAAAAGATGCACATATATTAATTTAATTAAACTTGATTTTTTAAAATCTAATAATGATTAACTGTATTTATTTCATAGATGTTTAAAACATAGAACATAGGGGGTGTCGCCGCTTCACAACCAAACGTCACAAATTAACGTATACTTTTTTTTAGAATAAAAGAAAAACAAGTTAAAAATGCATCCCTTAAAAGTGCCTAATCCCCCAATATTTTAAAAGACAAATTTTACAACATTTTCTAGTCTTAAAATGAAAATTAAATTACATCATTTCTTGTTGATCATAAATATTATTGTTTCACGCTGATGAGTTCAACATGGAAATTGGAAAAGAAGCCACAAACTGCAATGCATTTTTGCTTTAACTTTTTAGGGACTGCATTAACGGACAAACTTATGGTCAGACAGACAAGTTAATTCCTGTCAACAACCACGTCCCTCAAAGCAAAGTTTTTGTCAAAATGTTTATATTTTCGATTTCCTAAAAATATCGGAAGAAATTGTATAAAAAATCAATGATTGTTTTTCCTTGGTTGATAACAACAAAAGCTGTTCTGAAGGAATATGTTTGCAAAATATTTGCCATGGCAAGGGAATTATCTAACAATTTAAATAAATTTCTTCGTAAAAGAATAACCTTAGGATATCCAAAAATATAAATACAAATCATTATTAAGGATTTTATAGATGCTACCAAAAGTAAAGATTTCTTCATTGTTAATGAAAGTCATGATTTCAGATATGAAGGAATAAGTTTTAAGACAGTTTACATGGTGAAGGAATACATATTAAATTAAAAACATATTTTCTTCGTAAAACAGTCACTTTGACATATCCGTAAGTATACATACAATCAATAACTAAAGACAATATAGCTGGTTAATGACAATGGATGGCATTTTATGCAAGATTACGAGGTCTGAATGTGTATGTGTTTTTGACGACGGATTCCATTGCAACGAAATATGTAATCAAATAGAATTACATTTTTAGTAACACTCTTGCCTTATGCGTCTCCATAGTAAAGATAAACATTTTCTGAATTGGGGCCTTAAATAGCCCACGCCATTTATGATTCTTTAGTTAAATATATATAAATACGTATACGTAATTCTCTTTATAGAAGTGGACAGGCTTTCGTCTACATCGACGCCACATGTTCATAAAATTCATCATGTTATAGAATAAATTTGTTCAATAACTGTTTGAAAAATCTTGCGGTTTAGATTATTTATGGACCGATGAAATGAAAGGAAGGGGGCAAGTGTCGTTGTCTCTCACTTAAATTCGAGCATTAAAATGAAACCCTGCCTGGAAAATCAAACAATCATTTAAACGATGTCTTAAATGTATATTTAAAATTCATAATAAATTTCTTGTAAGCTTTGATAATGTATTAAGTTTGAAACAGTCCGGATGAAAAAATTATTCAAACAAAATAAACAGGATTTAATCATGATCGCAGCACAGTTAAGGTTACAAAAAGGAGGCGGAGCCTAATTTGTACGGGAAAACTTGACTATGACATCACACATAATATACGTCATACAACATTTCTTTAAAATACCACAAAATGAGTTTATCTGCTAATTTAACCAGTATGAAATCATCAAACTACATAAAAACTTACTACAGTGTGTTGTTTTGTCGTTAGTTAAATCCCACATATCAAGTTATAAACAAGTCACTGATCGCAATACACTTGTCAATATGACGTCATTTCTTACAACGTGACGTAGTTTGTATGCAGTGAGAGACAGATCAAGTAATATTTTCTCAACAAAATATGTATTCTCTAATTAAATAAAATATTATTTACATATATTCTATGGGGCAATAACTTGAATTTAATATCTTCTTCACTATTTTATTAATATATTTTCTGTACTTTACGTATTTAATTGACACTGCCGTATATCTGTATGCAAGTACATCGGAGGGTAATGTGGGTGTCTTAATAAATCGATCTAGTGCAAGGGCATACACTCTATAGATCAAAGTAAGCTTTTACATTTCAAATATAGAACTATTAAAGATATCTGAAAAGTGCTGCGATCCTGATGAAATCTTAAAAACAATTTAATTATATCAATATTTCATGCCGCTGTCCAGCAAAAAATATAGCATTCGGTCATACAAGTATAACTTTAACAATTAAATTGCAGAATTTAGACAGGATCGCAGCACTTTTTAGAAACTATAATGCGTGTTGAAAATATTTATATACTAAACTTGGAAATTTATCTTGGTTATGCCCTTGCACTAGTGACATTTATATGTAACATCAATACTTCAAGTCAATGTGCTAAAATCGCGTGACTGTCGCATCACGTGACTAGTCTAAATATAAAATATAATCGTCCTCGATATGTAGTTATTAATCATAATTACAATTATCTGATATAAATAATGTACTAAAAATAATCGCCATCCCGATTACGAATACATTTTTAAATACAAAATTTTGTTGATATTTCCATTGCGCACCTTAACTGTGCTGCGATTAAAAATACTTAAAAATCAACTTACAGGTAGTTGCATGGATTGATTGTATGTTGTTAAACGTCCCTCTCGAGAATTTTTCACTCATATGGAGACGTCACAGTATTCAGGTGAAGGTTCAAATGTTGACCTTTACTCGGCACTCAGGGCCATTGAGCAGTGAGGGATCTTTATCGTGCCAACGCCTGCCGCTGACACGGGGCCTCGGTTTTTAAGGTCTCATCGGAAGGACCCGCAACTTTCACTTCAAAGTGCCGAGGGCATGGCGAAGGAACACTTGCTACCCATTTTAACGACTAGGTCAGTCGCAGCCGAGATATGAACTCACGACCTCCGCTCTACCGACTGAGCTACCGTGAACAGTAGTTGCATGGATATTGTGGCAATGTATACGGCAAACTTTGCTACAAACTTAATATGCATGTATTATTAACTTACAAGTAATTTATTATAATTATTTAATTTCACAAATAGACTTTCATTGTCCGCATGAATATTATGGCGATATATACGGCAACTTTGGCTACATACACCGTGTAAATAAAATATTCATCTTCAAAACCAAGTATTTTTGTACGTAGTCGCAAGTTTACTGTGGGGAAAAAGATAAAGTCGTCAAAAAGTAACAACTGAAATATTACTATTACATCACAGACAGCACAAGACACTAGCTATGTATAGTGTCTAAAAAATCCTGTTCGAAAGAAAACCAGCATATAAGCAGATACTTTTACAATAAAATGATTGACAGTCACGTGATATATGGGCAGAATTACGTATTAGTATTCCCACATCAGCATCACATTAAAATGCCTATACCCTCATCGTAATCCCTAACCCTAACTCTAACTGTAAATTAGTATTTATTTGTAATGGTTGCTTGTGTTTCTCCCTAAGAATTTCTAAGATCTCGTATTTTCCTTTCTTAAATAACAATATTTTTTGGTATCATATCAATGTCAATTTGTGCAGATAACTATGCTTCGTTAAGCAAAAGCAGGAATAATCACTGATAAATAGTAAAAAGTCTAGTAAACATCTGTGAATTATGATTGAGGGGTTGCTGAAAGGCGATGGAAAAGTCTCAAAAAGGATAATGAAAGTCAGCGAAAAGGTCATAAAAGACAACTGAATGTCTGCCAAATGGTTACTGAAAGGTACCTGAGTTCTGGCTGAAAAATAACTGAAAATATCGTTGAAATATACAGGGTGTCCCAAAACATATGTTACACTTCTAATTATCTATAACTTTATCAAACCAAAAGCTATCACAAAGACATTTTGTCAACATCTAGTGTATTAGTATACAATTTATCTGACAAACGTTCGGGAAATTCTGTTTAGAAGTCAGGCAATTATAATGTCCGAATGACGTCATACTATTTCTTTTAATATGGAACCTTCGTGTGAACAGCTGTAAGAAATTGTAAAACTCTACTTTAGGTCTAAATTTGCTACTTTAGTCATTAGAACCATGAGAAAACAACATCCTGTGATGAAAATGCTCAACAGAATACTAATGTATAGGTTGTGAAGGTAAAGGCACCATACACAACACATAAGGTACTAGAGGACCATGGAGTGCTCGTACTAAAAAGGACATCAGTACCATTGATAGAGTTTTTGTTACTTTACAAAAACCATTAGACGGGCCCGGCATTAACAATAGCATCTTGGGTAAATCTAGTATTCATAAAATACTAATATTTGATTTAAATTTGATTCCTTACAAGATAAGTGCAATGCAGCATTTGAAAGAGACAGAAATTAGAGGTTGATTCGAGGTAGATTAGAGTTTACACATTGGATCTGAATTAGACCCGACTCTGAAAATTTACAGATGCATGGTTTTCTGATAAAGCCCACTTACATTTTAACAATTTTGTTAAAGTGAATCTTAAATTCTGTTGTTTGGTAAAATCCAATTTTAATGTGGAAAACCTCTTAACTGTTAGAATGTTAATTTAAAGTTTGGTAAAAGAAAACTTTAAAAATCGTATTCAAACAATGTTTATTCAAAGGGAAGTCATTTGAAACATGCTGTTAAATGACATGTGTAATTTTATAGAAAAAAATGGTAATGATTAATAAGAAAACTTTGACAAATGTATGCTTGACAAAAAAATCATAACAATTTTAATATATTATTTAAATTTCATTAATGTACCTTGAACATTTTTATAACGGTTTAAAAGTGTAAAATATGTTTTGGGACACCCTTTATGTGCCATTTAGTGATTGAATGACCACTGAAAAGTCAATAATAGCCATCCTAAAATTTTCAGTGAAAAGCCGTTTTCTTCCTGTGGTTTTATTTAGCATAAACCGAGAAAAAGAAACACAAAATGAGTTTATTCTAAGAAATATGGTAAAGATAACATCATTTAATTACTGTTCAAATCAAAATAAAAGATTTATAACATAAAAGTGAAGCAGTGAAACCATGGAAAGTAGGATTCAAACAGGCTTAATATTTCTAAGATTAAATGTTAAAGAAGAACGTTATCATCTTTCAGGATGACCCAGTGCTCTCGGATTTCAAACTGTGAACATATCCTGATACTTGTTGAAAGAAATCCTTTACTTTCTGAAATCCATTACTCTTTGTCTTCTCTGAGGAGATAACGTTAACAGCTTCTTCCCGCAAGTCGTTATTTTCCTTTCTTTCTTGCTTTTCAGATTTCTCTTGTAATTCTTTTATTTCTTTATTTCTGTTCTTTGATATTTTTTCTAAATAAGCCTCTATTGCAGCCTTCTCCTCATAAAGTTTGTTTAAAACATCGTTAATTTGTTGCTCCCTCTCCTGAATATTGCTTCTTGTGAGACAAATTTTATTCTCTATTTCAGTTAATTGCGATTTCATTTTGTTTTCTTTTTCCACGAATTTTTCACCTATTTCTTTTTTATAGATCTCATATTGTTCTTGTCTTATTTTCTCTAACTTCTGTTTGATTTCCTCTTCTAAGACCTTCATATGTCGTTCAGCTTCTTGAAACATTTCATCAGTGTAATATTTCACCGATTTTTTGGATATGTTATCATCAATAAGTTGAAGAAGGACATTCACTTGTTCATTGACATTTTCAATATCAGTTTCCCTATTATTAAAAGCAACACATCTGTGACCACAATTTCCAATGAGTAATTTAAGGTTTGCAGGAGCAGTCGATATAAAATCATCAAGGGATTTTTTCTCAAACTCTAAGTCATCTTTTCTTGTGAAAAGAATGATAAAATACTCATATACTGGATCCCCAAATAGCTTCACAAATGCCAGAAATGATTCTTCTTCCTCTTTTGTGAAGCGAGCAATATTGAGAACAAGAATAAATGCATGTGGACCAGGTGAGGACATGGTAATACATTTGACAATTTCATTCTGGACAGTCTCGTTTTTTAAAGATGTATCAAAGAGGCCTGGAGTGTCGATGATCTGGATTTTTCTGTTAAACCTATATACGCTTTTTGTCGAACATTCGTCGTTTGTAGAGGACGAAGAAGATGAAGATGGGAAAAGCTGTTTTCCCAAAATTGTATTCCCAGTAGTGCTCTTTCCAACACCTGTCTTACCAAGTAAAACTAATCTTAGGAAACCTTCTTTATCTTTCTCGTTTGCATCCTTTGTGGCTGTAAAAAATAAATAAATTATTTCTGGGAATACAGAAATGAAAGTACGAGGGGCATTTCAAAAGTCCTGAGAACTGTTTAATAAAAAATTAACCATTTTACGGAAATTATTGAGTTTGATATCATTCGAAAGAACAGAAAAATACACACATATTGTGACGTCACTTTATAATTTTTATGACGTAATAACCCCGAAAATGACGTCATACTTCCGCATACTTACAATACTGGTCATAAAAATGACGTAACAAAAGACACAATTTCATCAATGTAAAATTTTAAAAACAACTTTTGCTCATTACTCGGGTGCAAGCTATCGGACGTAAATGACAGTTAGTAGAATCTTTACATAGACTACAATCTATCATATGGTGGTCTATTTCAGAGATCTTCTTGTTCTGAGATGGTTTAAGCAATTGTCAAACATCGAATGTTTTTATCGAATCTTGCTCAAAATATTGCGTAAAACAGACCCAACTGTGATAATAAGGCAAAGTTGGCAATCAAAGAAAAATATACGATCGTGTTACTACATTTTATGGCATCAATTCGTCAAGTGTTTTAACCATATTTGTCGGATCGGTGAAGGCTCAAGAGAAGTTAAGTTTAGTGTGCCCCGTATTTTCTCGTAAAATCTAAAATGGCGCGGGCGCAGTTGTAACCCCGCCGTACCTCCACATATTCACGAAAATTAATTCATGGGATTTAAATAAGATTTTTCATGTCTATGTTATTTATAAACCGTTTATGGAGTCAAAAGTCAAAAGCATTACTGAGTTTTGGGGCGCCGAAGTTGAATTAATGAGAAAAATACGCACAGAACCAAGTCAAGGCCAAAACTTTTGTACATTTTATTTGTAAACGGTAAGAGTACTGTTACTCAAAATATATTTCTTGAAAACTGCATTAATATACTTTAGTTTTATACAGAAATTGTTTTATTTAATACAATAGAGGAGTATATAAAAACCGAAAATCCAGTCGAATCATGTAACTTGAAATCTTGGATGAATGTCGATGATAGCATAACCGGACATAAACCGCGCTAGTTAACAAACCAAACAATGAAATATAGTATTGTTGATAAACAGTATTATTATACTTCTGTTAAAATGTTTCCTATATAAAGTTCAGAAAGTAAAATAACTATCTTTTACAGTCTACGTATAGCAAAACTATACCCCGGGGTATAGTTTTTGCTATCCACCCTCGGAAAATTTTCATGCAATTTTTGCCGCCAATTTTGATTTACAGCGATAAATCTATTGTCTGATGATGTCATAATGAATTCAGTAGCACTGTGACGTCATCAGGATTTCAGATTATTCTTGCAGTATTATCTTACTCCAAAAAAATTCTAACCTCAAAAATTATATTATACATCAGTATAATAAAACGCTTATCCACTGTTTGTGAGTGGGATAGCTCTTTTATCAAACCCTTGACAGGGACTATTCCCCTCGGGCAAGCCCTCGGGGAATAGTTCCCTGTCGCAGGTTTGATAAAAGAGCTATACCACTCACAACCAGTGGATAAGTGTATACTATAGTCCTACTCTACTTCTTTGCAATTGAAAATTTTCTTTGAAATATATTTTCAAATAAGCCTTTGGCAGCACTTTTAAAATTGTGCCATGTGGATAAAAACGCGAGTTTTCAGTATGCTAAACATTCTATATTCTGACGTCATTTTTGGAGATATTACATCATAAAAATTATAAAGTGACGTCACAATATGTGTATATTTTTCTTATCTTTCCAATGATATCAAACTCAATAATTTCTTTAAAACGGTTAATTTTTTATTAAACAGTTCTCAGGACTTTTGAAATGCCCCTCGTATCATATCATTTTATTTCTAGATTTCATTTCCTCCGTGAGTTTTAAAAATAAACAATGACGTATCACTTTTATATCCACAAAAATATATTCATTTTATAGCCTTTTTTCTGAGAAAGACATTTTGATATGATGGCATTTATTGAGATAGCAAACAAGATCAGAAGTCCATTTAACAAAACAATTTAGAAACAGGGCTATCACGGACCTTTAAAGCATCAGAGTAGGGATTAGGTGCCATAAAGACGAATTTAAAGGATAATCTTGCAACAATTCAATGTTTACACAGGTGTGTTAAAAACAATAAGATATTCCTGCTTGACTCTATTGATACCTGATAACGTCATAGAATGCGAAATTACGTCAATTTTACAACATATGTTTTTATGATATAGATATTTAGGGATGTTATTGAATATTTCATTAATATCTAATAATCTAACTTCTAATACAATGCAATTTTTTTTTCATTTTTGGGACATTCAGCTATTCATGTATCTCGGTCGTCCTAGTCTGTCAATCCTATCAAAAATAATGCGAAAGAACAAAACAAAGCAGGCATTTCTAAACATAAGATTTGCACAGATCGAAAACTTCGCTTCTAATTTATTTGGAAAGTGCTGTCATAATCGATTGGTAGGCATAATTTGAGGTCAAATCTCGAGTTATATGAGAAAAAAAAATCCAAACATTGGATTAGGTCTAAATCGAATGTATGGAATAATTTTTTCACCCACTCAACAATGAGATTATAGCAGGACTTTGTAGGCATAATAAAAGTTTTAAAATATATATTAGGTAGAAGTTCAGAGAATTTATTAAACCCCATCATAGTGTTGTTCTGTTAGATTTTTAATTAAGTCTATTTTGCTATAAATAGCTGTAATGTGATCGCATGATGCTTGTTCGCTCCTTTGTCGCAGTCACTTTTTGGGAGTTGAACTATGTTAAATCTCCCTTGGTGATCACGCATTTAACATGCGCCATAATTTGTGTTGATTACATAGAGCCGAAAGCGAGGCTACTGTGTCGACCGATTTACTCCGATTATACAGAAAACATGCATAATCATCCGCCACAAATAGTTCATGTCAGTTTCTCCTGAATTGATCTAATTTTTTATAATTTAAAATGTATGTAAATGTAATGATAAAGAAAACTTATTTTGAATATTACATTTCGTTCAAAAATACTAAATTATAAAGTACCTAAAACGTTTTACGTATTAGAACTCATTTTTAGTGTAGCGTCATCTATAAACACTGAAAGAGATACAAACGACAACTCTGCATACTGACAGCAAGCAGTAAATTAGTCCGCCCAACTTCCGACGGTCCCGGATTTTAGAATTTTAGCAATTTCTTCGGTGCACAGAATTTATTAAAACTTTTCACTAACATTTTCTTGGATTAAATGAATTCATTAACGCACAAAAGGTTAGGAAACATGCGTATTTATTACTAAATCAGCAGTTTGACTGGCCAAAAAGCGGTAAATCTAGTATTTTGTTATAAATGTAAAAACCAAAAAACGGACACCGATGTTTTCGTAGAATCGCGATTTAAAGCAAAAAAATGAAGTATACATACAGTGAAACCTGTCTAATCCGACATGCACTGGGAGACAAATTTTGTGTGGGAATACACAGGGCGTCAGATTGCACAGTGTTAAATACAAGGAAAATGCTCAAATTGGAAAGAATTTTAACATAGGAATTATTTATTATTTGTGTCGGATTATTCAGGTTCGGATTAGACAGTTTTCACGGTATATATATTTTTTCTAAATGAAAGGAAAATCTCAATTACATATCTGCTAATAATTAATAATTTGTACGCACACAAACCATCACATATACCACTATTTTTTTGTTTGGTATTTAAATATTTGTTTTTAACTTGGTATTGCTTTTTTCTACACAGAAATAAAAATATATAACTTCTGACGTACTCCAAGTATAATGTTGTTATATAAAACTTATTATGTTTTTGTTTGGTATTTAAATATTTGTTTTCCACAGTGTTAAAAACAAGGAAAATACTCAAATTGGAAAGAATTTTAACGTCAGAATTCACAGTGTGTCGGCTTTTTCAGGTGTCGGATTAGACAGTTTTCACTGTATATATATTTTTTCTAAGTGAAAGGAAAACCTCAATTACATATCTGCTAATAATTAATGATTTGTACGCACACAAACCATCACATATACCACTATTTTTTTGTTTGGTATTTAAATATTTGTTTTTAACTTGGTATTGCTTTTTTTTTCTTCACAGTTATATAAATATATAACTTCTGACGTACTCCAAGTATAATGTTGTTATATAAAACTTATTATGTTTTTGTTTGGTATTTAAATATTTGTTTTCCACAGTGTTAAAAACAAGGAAAATGCTCAAATTGGAAAGAATTTTAACTTCAGAATTCACAGTGTGTCGGATTATTCAGGTGTCGGATTAGACAGTTTTCACTGTATATATATTTTTTCTAAGTGAAAGGAAAACCTCAATTACATATCTGCTAATAATTAATAATTTGTACGCACACAAACCATCACATATACCACTATTTTTTTGTTTGGTATTTAAATATTTGTTTTTAACTTGGTATTGCTTTTTTCTTCACAGTAATAAAAATATATAACTTCTGACGTACTCCAAGTATAATGTTGACTTCGTGTAATTGAAATACATTTTCATTCACAGAGAAGTTTTATATAACAAACCTGTTAGTTCTTAAAAGGATGCTGTGTGAAAATCCACATTTTATCAACATTGATATCATTCCTGTGAAACTGAAATTTTCATAACACATGGGTAAAGGTGCCAAGGAAAAATATATTACAAAGTTGAAGATGAACTAGAGGTACTGTGAGCTGTGAATTATACAAATGATCAACAGCCTTTAATATGAATTCATATAATGGCAGTGTCTATCTTTTGCAATGGGAAACCCAAAATATGTGTAGGATGAAAAAGTAATAGAAGGTGCACAACGGCAATATTTAATAAAGATTCTATGAAAATTTCATTCAGTGGTGTAAGAGGAGTTGTGGATAAGAGATGGGTATACCTGTAACGTAACAAACAGATGGACGGACATCATGATTAATAAATACCCTCCTGCTTTTCAAGCAGGGCGTATAAAAAGGACTAATGAAGCCAGGCAAGCATTATAGCCCATGCATTTTTTGCTATTCAATGTCTCTGAATGTCTTTCGCAAGATTCTTGCAACACAAAAAATCTGAAACAGTTGTCTGTATTTGAAATAATGATATTGTTCAATCACTTAACCTCCCGATCAAATATTTTATTTTACACTATGTTCAACTCCCGTGAATACTTTCAGTACTTTGATTTTTCTTTATGCAATTGGTAATTATAATAATAATTTACGTTTTCTCGGTGAATTTAGAATTGATAAGAAACGAAAATTTATTAAAATCCTTACAAACAAAGGTACACAGAGGATTCCAGTTAATGTTTTATCAATTAAGCATGCTTCTTTACAGATAAAAACAGTGGTGAAGGAGAAACTTAAAAAATAATGTGCAACAATATAAACGAGAAGTGTGAATCATGCGTTGATGCTTAAATATTCCAACCAAAAAACTTAAAAACTTACGACGTTTTCAACGTTAAATACAAATATTTCCCACCGTAAATTATAGTCCAGGCTTTTTTAATTCACTGACAGCTGCGTTTGAGGGGTTTAAAAAACTTGTAAACTTACATACCTTGTCATTTGTCATAAGCAAATTAAAAAAAATATCAATCTAATAAAGTACTCTGAAGTTAATATTTAAAAAATGCTCGAGGTTGTGATCAACAATATCTGTGCTGCTCTCACTTCGGGATATTAAATTTTCGATCAGGTTATGTTTTACCTGGAAATGCCAGCCATGTGGTTGGCGTAGTCTAAGCTAAGGTGTGGTAGCTCTATGGTATTTGGCTTCTAAAACAATGCAATGTCCTTATTATGATTATATTTTACAACATGCAATGTATTGTATAATGACTCATTTTCAGTTGGCGATAGGCATCGGGAAGATCAGGATCAAGTCACCTCACCGCTGTCTGGATGCAACATTCTACAATTGTTGAGAAACCGAAGGCTGGCTTGAAGTATGCAGCTCAAAGTCCTTAATGGGTGCTTAAATGTAGGTAAATGGTAGCTTAAGGATGGCTTACAGGTCCTTAATGGTAGCTTTTAGAAAACCATTAAGTCACCATTTAGCTACATCAAGGTAGACTTACAGGTGCTTAATGTTCAAACGCCATTAAGCTACCATTAAGCTACCATTAAGCCATCATTAAGCCACCATTCAAGCCACCATTACATTGTCGATATTACTGGTTTTATCGGTAAAAAATTGATAGCGAATTGTCATCACAAAATATAAATGTCGAGTTCACACATATCTTGATTTGGTAAAAATAAGGAAAAGAACGAAATTAAAAAAAAAAACCAAACAAAGAAAAAAATCACAGCACACGAAGCGCGAAGTCATGACCTTTCGATGAGGTGGTCATTGTCTTAACCATTAGCCTAACACTGCTCCTTATGTCTATAGGAAAATATTTAACATTTATTTTGCACAAAGATTGTTTTGGACTAATAAAAGTATTCATTTTGTTGAATGTTTCCAAAGTCTTGAATTAATTTATTAATCAAACTACAAACAGTTTTACTTATGGATCTTTCTAAAAAGGCATATAGCACATTAATATTTCTAAACCGTTGAGTTCGGCTTTAAATTGTAAAGAATATTAGGAGATTTATACATGTAAGCTTAAATCATGATTTAAATTAAATTAATTATAGATAAAACACAAAAAAATCTATCATCGAGAAAATGAAAATTTCATCGTAAATATTCTGCGGACATTAATGGTTTTTGTGTCTAAAATTTAGGCCTAGTGACAATCCTCGTTTGTAAACATGTACGAGTTAACTGGTTATTTTTACAAAAACAAAACGTTCTTTAGAATATTGTATTCAATTAGAATCCTTTTTGTATCATAGTGGGTATCAAAATAATTGTCCTTTTACAATGAATCATTATTTTTAATTTGTTATATGCTTGCATTAAATTTAATTTTTTTAAAAATAATTGATCATCAAAATCTGATGATGTACGTTGTGTATGTATAGTTTCTGTTTGTTGACCGGGGGCGGTGGACACCTAATTAAGGTCTATTGTCTAACCAGTCGGTATAGTGTACACTGTTAATCTGACCCGTTTCCCAATGTGTATAAATCTGGTTGGATGTCATGTTTAATCTGATCGGCTGTTCTTCTGAAAATTGATTTTGAAATAACAATCATTGAAGACCGACTAGATGTTGACAGATACTTACCGCTGCATTATATAAGAAAAATTTCGAATTAATACAAATTATTCATGATGTAAAAGTCAAACTTTCAAAACTAAACATTTTTATACCTGTAGCCCCAGCCCCTCACCCCCTCCAAAAAAAAGACAGATTTTTTTTCATGAGAACATGACTTTTTATTTCTGTGAATTCTGTAGCGGAATGTTGCTATTAACACGTGAAATAAAAATACCAGCTTTTAAATAAAAAAGTAATATATTTTTGTGTTCATGGATAAAGATAATTTTTAGAACAAATTGATTTTTGGTAGTGAAAAATGAAGATATTTCACAGGGGGTTTTCCCCAGTGTGTAATTATATTATTATCTATTTTTTAAAACAAAAATCCTATACACTAATAATAAAAACAACGTATGTAATAATAATTTATTTTTTAAAAAAATCATGTGCGGTAATAAATTAAAACGTCTTTTTATTAATACTGTAAATGATAAAATTTTTTTATTAAAAACCGGGAGCAAGCCCCTGTGGCTATTAGAAAACTTTTTTCTCAGTGACCGAGATTTTGCATGTTGAAAGAAATGTTATATAAAAATGACGAACAAGACAAAATTATAGATCACACACACACGCACACACACACAATAGATTTTGCATAAATGACATTGAAATACTATTAACTTACTAAGTTAGATCAAAGATTCGAAATAAGATGCGTTTAAGTTTAATGATGTTTGACCATTAAGTCACCATTAAGCTCGGCTAAAAGGTGGCTTAATGGTGGCTTAAGGGAGTTAACTTTAAGCACCATTAAGTCACCATTAAGCTACCATTAAGCGATTGCTTAAAGGTGGTCTTTCGTTTTGTGTTTTTCGTCATCGACGTTCCATGTGCGTCGTTACATGCAGGATAACAACAATGATCGCATCCCTCTTCCTGGTGTTTCAATTGAAGTGAACCTTCGTGCGTTTGACAACAAACTCCCTCAGGAAGTATGGCAAACCCCACAACCTTTGTGTGCGCCATACAATAAAACAAATGAAGTGAAGCTAAGTGCTGTTTCTTTTATCCCGTAGAATATTTCAGTTGAAGCTACCGACTAAGCAAAATTAGTTACCAAGATGTGAAATCAGTGCAAAACACTCGAGCACTTTGACCTGTTAGTGAATCATTTCCTAACAGAATCTAGAATTCAAGCTGAGAATATTCAAGCGATAAATTCACGTAACCTAGAGGAATCTGGGAACGCTTATACCGTGCATATGTGAGTGTAGAAACTATCGAACTGTAACTTAAGTAGTACAAAAAAAAACAAAACAATTCTGTGGCTCTCACTGATGGTGCTCGCAAGAAATTCCATGACTTTTCTGATCTAGCGGCAAAAGTGACATCAGTGAAATGTGCTCCAGTATTTGGCAAATTATTTTCATACAATGACACGTCCAATGATATCAATGAGTTTGTTCACAAATTGCCAAACCCATTTCGGGAAAAGAGGGGTTTCAGAATGTGATATATACAAGATAAACAATTAAGTTTACCAAGCACCATTCTGAGTGCTTACGAAATTTCTTAGAGATCTCGCACGAGTGTGTAGTGATCCCAGCCTGGTGTTCACGACTTCCTCTATTAACGATAGTCATGGAAACTCATAGACAGCTCAGCAGAGGAACAAGAATGAACTACGAAACTCTTATCGTCATATAGTTATGTCTACTAAGAATACTGATGATATAACAGATTTGAATTCTTACATTTTTAATATGAGTTCCTCTATTCAAGGAACTAATTCTAGTCATTCACTAAAGGACTGTATGACATTCCGCGAAAAAATATTCAAGGGGCGTAAGGATTACCTATACAAGAATGGTTATTGTTTAAAGTGCTGTGTTTTAAGGATTCATCTGCTGAAGATCTGTATAGAAACTGTGAAATGTGACACTTGTGGTTCTAGGATTATATTACAATTCTTCACACCGAGACTGGGCCTGGAGTAATTCACGAAGGGGAACAATTTTGAGTGAGACAAGACGGGGAGAAATTCCAGCTAAGTACATACTGTGTAAAAGTATGTGGCACTCAATACAGCACCAGCAAATCCTGTGCGAAGATCCAACTTGTGTTAGTGTACTCTTTGAGTGACGAATGTCGTGAACGCAAGATGTATTTCAAGATAGACAACCAGAGTAACAAATTATGATATTATGTGAGTACTTCAAAAATCGGGCTACATAATTAAGCAACTTTGACATGGATAACGTTGCACTACGAAATTATTTATGAAGACAATATACGACATGTTATTGTGTAGTGCTAATTCAAGAATACGCAAACAACTAAAAAAAATGATTGCACCAAATTTTGAATACGCTAATTTATGAACACGTATAATAGCTACTGCATATCACGTGTTGGGACAATGTTTTGGAGAAGAGAGACTTCATTACGGCCATGACAATAACACTTTTAATACCGGCTTCCTGCTTGGAAAGGCCAAGATTGGTCGGTTCATTGGCATACTCTTCCACAACTTGAGTTGTGTGCAGCGGTATCAGCTAGAATTTGCAGAGTTTGTGAGAGATCAGCTGAACATTCCACCATAGGACTTCAGTTTCTTCATAGACAGTCGAATAGTATTTGGCTATATCGCGAATGAAAGTCACAGGTTTCATGTTTATATTGTGCTAAGAGTGGCACACATTCTATTCTTTTATAGTAATAGTAAAATGGAGATATGTTCAGTCCTAGCTTAATCCAGTGATGCTGCTTCCAGGCATGTACATCCTTCTACTCTTCACCATTAAAGTTGTATTTGTAGACCACACACTTGGCTCAGCACTCCAACTGAGAACTTTGAATAAATGGATTCAGAGCATCGTACCGAAAATCGCCCAGATGTAACCTCCAAGAAGACAGTCAACACATGAGGCAAAACCTTCAACTGGTCAGACTGAAGTGTTTTCTGAAAGATTGTGTTATTGGGACATGCTCGTACGTGCAGTTGCCAACTTGAAGTTCAGGACTAGACAGTTTAAAAATACAAAGACAACTAACCTGGTGGTCCCAGTGACCCAGAACTCTTAAAAGATTGTGACCGTTCTATCTTTACATCTGCTTAGCGAAACGTGTTCAGTGCCAAAGATCAGTGTATAGAGGATGGTATAGACATTCTGCATTCTAGTGCAATCATTCTTTTATGCCTAAGAATTGGAGCAGAAGTTCTGCTACACGTTAATGGACGATTAAACAACCTGTCTGTTGATGTACTAAATGATCACAGGACATGCGCAACTCTAAAAACCATCATGTAAGTTAACTTATCATTCGTCACATCAACCAGAGGATATTTCTACAAGGAAGACAATTCAGGAAGAAAACTGTACGTTCCCATGAATTCTGGGTAATTGGTTCAAGACGGATGACTACTTTAGTTATAAAGAGCTACATTGTGTGTCGTAAGTTTGTGGACAACCAAGATGACAGCATAAGACACATCGTCCGGATGATCGATGTAGACCATGTCTTCCATTTTCTTAGGTACCTGTCGGCAATTTTGACCCCTGGCCTGTTGTGTAGTGTCGAATTAGGGATGGAAGTTCAAGTTAGAAAGATGGTTTATATTGTTATTTGATTTGTTACTAGGACAGTTCACATCGAAGCTATTGAACAACTGTGATGAAGTTGAGTTATCTTCTGTATTTGATTTGTTATTTTATGTGTAAACAGTTGTAATTATATCCCAAGTTTGTTTCCATAGAGTGAAACAGTGTTTGCAAACAGGACTATATTTAGTCGGTTTGATCAGGGAGAGCCGTGACTGTTAATCAAGAGTACGGCCACGTTTTGATTTTGTCGTGTAGTTGAAGTTTCATGGCGAATTCCAGAAGTTAGTCTGGTAAACGGGTAACCAAAAAGTCTGTAATTTACTTCATGTGCATTTCTCCAGTCGGTAAGCTTTTTACTTTTGTAAATATTTTGTGTGTTTTGTAGTAAAGTTGTGAGTTGTGTAGGGGTTTTAGATAGAGAAATTATTGTTTCAGTGCGAAGGGTTTGTAAGTATAAACCCGGGGCTAAAGTGGGTTATAGGACCTCTGGAGGGCATTTGAGTCATTGGTTGAGACGGGGGCCAAAACAAGTTGACGACAAAGGTCGTAGTGTACACGGACAGCGTGTGTGTAGTGGAGTTGGTGACAGTTATGGTAGTATAGAGGGGAGTGAATTTTAGTGCTATCCAGTGGGAGACCTGTGAGTCCAGGACTGGAACTAGAGGGACGCAGTGTTGGTAGTATGGAGGCCCAGTGGTGTTATGGTTGATGTAACTGTTTTTCTACGAAGTTGAATAGCAAAATTTCCTATTCAGTTTTAAAGAAATTAAGCATTGAAAAGTTTATTTAGTTTCAACGGATTTCAGATTTACAGTTATTATTTAACTAAAAGTTATTTTTTCTGTGAAAAATCTACAGTGCTGAACTTTCTATTTGTTAGTTTCCTCTTATAATTACAACTGATTTGTGAAGTCCAGCATTTTATTTATTGGCTATAGTTTTTGTTTCGAGTTAAATCCTTTATTTCATTGTCAATATTATCTGGTTTTCGATTTAACTTACCAGTATATTTTGTTTTCTTTGTGAGAGAGGGTGCGTGAGCGCGCGTTTGTTTTGATATTTTCTTATTTTGTTTTGTCTTTAAATAAATATATTTTGTTTTGTTTTGCAATATATCTTCAAATTCTACAACTACAATGTTTTGAATAATGAACCACATTAAGTCTGTGGTAGGTATAGGGCTATTTGGCAAAAAAAAACAAGAAAGAAAGGGAATTTTCAGAAACAAAAATTAAAATAACATAAGAAAAGTAGGAGGGTCATACTGAAGATGAATGCCAATATGATAAACATAATTTAAAAATCTTTATTTCACAAGAAGTAAAAGTAAAAGTGAAATAAAAACATTTGTTATCGGTCAATACGTAACAGTGAAGAGCTCTCACTTCCTTTCAGAAATTGAGGACACTAAGGTAATCTTTAGGAGTAAAATGTCACTGCTTGACGTGTACACATGTTCTTCTTCTAAGACCGTATAAACGGAAATTAATGTTGTATTGCTTGAAGTTGTTGTCGAAAAAT
Source organism: Saccostrea cuccullata (assembly GCF_032062105.1). NCBI lineage: Eukaryota > Metazoa > Mollusca > Bivalvia > Ostreida > Ostreidae > Saccostrea > Saccostrea cuccullata. The sequence goes on along the minus strand of NW_026937349.1, from coordinate 55,150 downwards.
TAATAACTAATTTCACTGTTCGGTTAACAAAAAACGCTAAAACCGCTCTTATTTTGAAAGTTTTACCGTTGATTAAAGGGACTTGGTGTTTTGGGCATTATAAGGAACCTATTATCTGTTAACCGGGGGTCTTCACAGGCATCATACAGTATTTAAAAGATGTTGCACGGACTAACAAAAATGCGACAAACATAACTTTTTAGTGAAATATTATCGCAAACCATTCACTGCATTTTTTTAAAATAAATATTTCCAAAAATAATACGAGTCCAAAAGTAATGTCACAGTGTTCATATTTTTTATATTTGGCGTCATATTATATAAATGGTGCCTGTTTTGTAGGGTAACATTTGAAATTGACACCCCAAGGAAAACCATTGTCAACCGACGCGTCAGCGGAGGTTGACAATGGTTTTCCTTGGGGTGTCAATTTCAAATGTTACCCTACAAAACAGGCACCATTTATTTTATTATACTGAATGTCTTATTGATTTAGGACGTCAGCAAAAAAAAACAAAAAACGTCGATCGTCTTTACGTTCATGTATAGAAAGCTTTCACACTCACAGGTTCACTAATCTCCTTATTGTTTGTGTGATACTCGAATTCGAGTCATTTATCATATAAAGTTTCGTTATTTCTGGCTCGCAAGCATGTTCCTACACTCGCAAGCATGTATCGTCTGTCGTTTGTTGTTTTCAAGTAAGCTATATGGGACGCAAGCTTTTATTGACTTCAAGTTAATTCCGGTTCTTTCAAACGCGCAACTGACGTTTTGAGAATTCTACGGTGAACCGTACGCGCATAATTTCCACGCATGTGGCATTACCGTTGTGTTACCCGTTGTCACGTGTGTTGCTAAGGCTCAGGGTAATCGAACGGATTGTTACCTGCGTCTAAACCAATCAGATTTTAGTATTTAACATGAAAGTATAATAATATCAAATACAATATACCAACAGATGCACAAATATAAATCTAATAAACACTTAACGAGGCAGAGTCTAATTCGAGTTTTCGCGCTTTGCGCATGTTTTCGCGCAGCTTTGCATTTTCATGTAGTCGTTCGTGTGAGGTAGTATCAATCTTTAGTTTTTATTTTTCTAAATCCAGAATTAACATTATAGAAACGCATATTAGTAGTACATATTATATGCAAGTGATGAATTTCAATTTTATCGCTGAATGTATTTTACGACATAAATGACAGCTCTACCAGTTTGCGGTATTGACGTTCCTAGCAGAAGACTGGGAACGGTGAAGCGGTAAAAATTTCAAGTATGACTCGTACTCGAGATGGCACGGGGCGTTTGAAGTCAATGACGGAACATCGCAGGAAACGAATAAGTAATTTACAGAAATCCATTTCTTTGCAAAATGACTCTTTTACACCAGCTGCTGGCAGCGCTTTATACCTTGACCATTCTTATCAGAGCACTTTACAGCCTCCCGATGTTGGGAAACTATCTCAAGATGCATTTGATGATATAAATGAACTTTTTTTTTCTGGCAAATTGAAACCATTGAACTCATCACGTTTTGTTATTGATTTACATACTTTCTGTACAAATATGAAATGTACAGTTTGTGCAAGAAATGTTTTGTTGGAGGACGCGGTGGGAGTTTTGCCTGCGGGAGTTAGTGGCCATTAAATAGTTAAATGCTGGTCATGTTCCGAGTTTATACGTGTGGCGATGGACAAGACACATAGTGGGAAAGGAGATACCAATACGGGACCCAAGATTTTTGATGTAAACACCAAGCTGCAACAGGTAAGCCTAATGTGACAAAAAAACCTTGTGTACAATATATGTAATTTTATAAGTCTATATATCCAAGTATCTCATTGTTTTGGTTATTTCCTATCTTTTGCATTGCTCTCACAAAATAATATATAGGTTAAAAATCAAGGTGAAAAAAATGAATTTTAAACTTCAAGTTTTTGAATTTCACTTTCAACAAATACTTGATAGTACCCTGTATTATTTTCCTTCTTTTAAATAATAAAAAACAATGAGGAAATATATGTAATTAAAGTAAATTTAAGTTATTACAATTACCACAAGAAAGTTGTTTTCATTTAACAGCAATGTACCATATTGGAATTGGGCTAACTCAGATAAACAACTTTTTGTCAGTGTTAAATCTTCCAATGCCTGCATCCAAGACAGTACAGAGGAGATGTGAGGAAGTTGGCTCTACACTTGAGAGGTTGGCTTGTGAGTCAACTGATAAAGCCCTCCAAAGAGAAGTTGAATTGTCAACTGAAGGTATTGTAAGAGATACTTCAATTTCTATCATGCATAGCAAATCATTTATATATGACTGGTTACCAAACTGAACATGTTGCAACTTTCATCAGAATCTAAATCAAGTTGGTAAATGGTTATGTTATGATATCAAAGAGCCCAAAAGGTTGACTGAACAATATGTTTTTATACAAAATTTCAGGCACAGAAGGGCTATAAAAAACAGTTTTTGGAAATGTTTTGTTGTGGAATTAGTAAAAAAAATATATGCTAGGAACACAGTTAAATCTGCAGTTTGAACATTATATTAGAATTGCTCATCTTTTCTTTATTGGTCTTTTTTGCAATTTCAAATTACATATTCTAACTTTATCAAACATATTGTAGTTTCACCACTTTTGATGTGTGCTGATCAATCCACTGGAATTTCAGTAACAGCCAGTCCTGATCAAACTGTCAACATTGGTGCTCCTGCCCAAGGTAATTACTTAACAGATGAAGAATGTATTTAGCTTTTTCTGATCAAAAATTGACTGTTGTGTGTGGTTGTTGTCATTGAAAACTTTTCACAGTGAAATTTATTTTCTTATATCTAAACTTGGTACAGACTGACAGAGTATCCTTGGATAACGTGGATTCAAGTTTGTTCAAATTAGGGCCACACCCTCTACCAAGAGGACTTAATTTCAAAATAGTGAAAACATAATGAAAGATGTATCTGCTCGTCCAGCCCAATATTTTATTTCTTAGACTAGAGAGGTACAGATCTGCAGTTAGTAGAACCCTCATACTACAGATATGTTTTGCAATACCATATACAATATTTTTGTCATTGTTCTGCAGTACATGTATACTCAAATATCTTTTAAATATGATTGCATAGTCCTAATAAATGCACGGTAAAAATATGAAGTTCATATGTAGATCAAATGGTTCTACATTTAAGGAATGACCCAAAATTCTTTGCCAACTACTTCGAGTATAACCTGGTTAGGGTCACTTTATGCTTTATGATTTGCAAAGCAGATTATAAAAAAGAGTAAACCAATCCAAACCAGGTTAAAGTCGAATAATTTGGCCACAAATTTTATTCTTTTCTTATAATTTAATTTTAAAATCATTGAACAACTACATGTATATATGGGTGTAAAATAGTGTTGCTTTTTATGAGTTCAAATTAGGTGCTCAATGATTTAAATGTTGATAATGGAAGCAATGGGGAGCAAGGGGAGGTAATAACTGATACCTAGACTTTGCAGCCATGGTGTTTGTTTACATGTGTTAAGACCAAGTTACTGTTTAAAATTAAAACTACATTTAATAAATGAGGAATTTTCCATGAATCCTGAGGACTGGAAATGAGAAGATTGCATGGATACAAATGATTCAGCTGGTTGACAATGGGATGTGTCCTCATACCAAACCAGATTATACAGAAATAATTTGCATTCGTTTTTGGATATTAACCAATCAATGGCTAGAATATAGACAAAATTTAATTATAAACTTTTCTTTGAACCAGCAGTTTAAAAACATTATATACTCACCGTCAATGGAAACGCAACACCCTATTTTTAGGTTGAAAATTATATTCGAGTTATAACTATGTACCAAAAAGTTAGGTCAACTTTTACTTTGCCAAATCAATTATTTAACGATTGAATGAATTTCTTTCCACTACCGGAAGTTGCTTTCTAGCCCTCTTAACAGAAATCAAAATTTTGCATTTTGAATAAAAAATTTAACAATATTTTGGGTTTTCGAGGTTTTGTAGCTGTTAATCATAAGTCTTGTACTAAAACGCCGGGGAAAAAATTCTTCTTTCTTCACCGGAAGTGATGCCTATATTTCCTCAAAATGATTGATTTTCATTGCTAATGCTAAAAATTCTCAAAATAAAGAAAAAAAGAGTGCAGATGCAAATGTACACTATATAATTACTCATTAGGCGTATGTGTTTCAATAGCATAAATGAAAGTTTCTTGACCGGAAGTCCAAAAGTTGCTACACTACGCCAAGTTAGAGAAAATTCGACCGCAGTATCGGAAAAAACATGCTTTTAAAAATGCCCAAGAATATTAATTTCGCTCAGATTAAGATGTCTATAAACCTAATGCTTGGTAGAAATCTGGCTGAACTTGTTGTATATGGCGGACTAGCACGTTTTAATTAAATGGTCGGAAGGGGGGATGTTTTAAGATTTACCTGGTATTTGTTTCTTTCTAAGATTAAAAAAAACATTCAATGTTTAAATTGAGTATTCATGTTTTGAAAATTTACTTTTTAAAGATATATATTATTTTTTTATGCTATCATTAAACTTTAGAAGGTAACACATAACTCTTAAAACATCCCCCCTTCTTGATTTCAGTCATTTTGAGGAAATATAGGCATCACATTACAATTGTTTCGGTATAGAAAGCAGGATTTTATCCCGGCCTTTTCGTACAATACTTATGGTTAACAGCTTCAAAACTTTGAAAACCCAAAATATTGTTAAAATTTTATTAAAAATGCAAAATTTTGAATTCTGTTAAGTTGGCTAAAAAGCAACTTCCGTTAATGGAAAGAAATTAATTCAACCGTTAAATAACTGATTTGGCAAAGTAAAAGATGTCTTAATTTTTTTGGTACATAGTTATGACCCGTAAATAATTTTCACCCTAAAAATAGGGTGTTGCGTTTTCATTGACGGGGAGTATATTAGAATTGCTCATCTTTTCTTTATTGGTCTTTTTTGCAATTTCAAATTACATATTCTAACTTTATCAAACATATTGTAGTTTCACCACTTTTGATGTGTGCTGATCAATCCACTGGAATTTCAGTAACAGCCAGTCCTGATCAAACTGTCAACATTGGTGCTCCTGCCCAAGGTAATTACTTAACAGATGAAGAATGTATTTAGCTCAACTTAGCTGAAGGCCAGAGTGAGCTTTTCTGATCAAAAATTGACTTGGTAGCTGTTGTTTGCGGTTGTTGTCATTGAAAACTTTTCACAATGAAATTCATTTTCTTATCCAAACTCGACACAGAAAATCAGGTTTGTTCAAATCCTGACCCCCAGGTATAGGGTGGGGCCACAATGTCTGTCTGTCTGTTTCAACTTTAACCTATAACTCATAACTATTCAATGTCAAGGGCAAGTGTATACCACTTTATTCTACATCCCATTCAAGAATTGTGTTTCAGTCGGGGGCATAGAGTGTTTCATAAACACATCTTCTGGGTTGTAATTACATGTAGCTGCAGAACTGTAGCTCTCTGAAAAGATATATATTGATAGACCACTGAGAGCTACAGTGCCAGTACCCATTGAAAAAACTGTATATTTATTGCGCACAAAAAAGTGCGCTATTTCTGGATTAATTCTTCAAAATTCTTACCTCAATTGCAAAAAAGCTAGATTTGAATAAAATCTTTACTCCTCTATCAATTACTTTTGTAGTTAACATTTGTACGAAGCGCGTTGGACCCAATATCTTACAAACCAAAATGGCAGTATAAATAGGCAAAATTTTCAATGATCTGTATTTCAGGACCAGGAGGGCTATCAAAAACAATTATAAGGAATGTTTAGTTGGAAACAGTTTAAAATTCTGTAAGGAACACACAGTTTATATTTTATAGTAATATTTTGAAATGACAGTTTTTAAAGCATGGAGAAATAAATTGAAAAACAGCACACTTATTTGTGCGCAATGAATATACATTTTTTTTCACGAGGTGGAACTCTACCTCTCCAATCTATCAATATATATTTTTCGGGGAGCTACAGTTCTGCAGTTAGGTTGTAATATCACCATAATATATAAAATGAATTACTTTTTAGGTGAATTTCCAGAAACAGCTACTTTACCAGTGGAAAAGTCAACAAAATCAAGAACTGGTAAGATTTCCTTCTGTCATGAGTACACTCTTTCATCATCCAATATACCAAAGCATGTATTATTCAAAAGCCAACATGTACATGTACCTGTATATTATTTTAGTTAGATAAATGGTAATTATTTATACATCCACTGGTAATTAAGTTAACATCATTCACTGCTTTACATACATGTACAATGTTTTGTAAATTTGCAGATTATCATGAAATAACAGCATCAGCAGATGGAACATACCAAAGACGTGGATCAGGGAGATGCCACAATAGTCTTTCAGGTGAGATTTCAAACTGAAATTAAGCTCACCTGGCCATGAGAATCATTTTATGTGTAGATTAATGTATATAGGATCTCTCATTTGTAGTTGGATATGAATTTTATCCAACGAGATGTGTTTTTTAGCTCTTCTGAGCCAAAGGCTCAAAGAGCTAATACTATGGCCATTTGTGCGGTGTGCGTTAACTTTTTAGAATATGGGCCATTACTCAAGAACACCTTAGCCAATTATTGTCAAATTTGTCACAGGGTATCCTTGGCCCAAGGACTACCATTTATACTAAAATTAGGGTTGGCACCCTAAAAGAAGGGGAGATAATCATGAAAATAAAACCAAAAGTACTGGTTGCTAAAAAAATCTTCTTCTCCAGAACCACCTGGCAGATTTTCCCCAAACTTACAAACAAGGATTGGGATATGTTGAAGATTAAAAATTGTTCAAGGCATGACCCTGGGCAAAGGGCATGGTCTCAAGGTCACTTCAAAGTTGACCAAAATTTTCACTTATTAAAAACGATTTTTGTTTGCTAAAGAGACTAGGATCATCAGATCTTGGAAGTTTATGCATCTAAGGGCTTGACATCATGTTAATACAAAAGTAGGTCACAGTGACCTACTTTTCAAATTTTACGGGCTTTTGTTTTCAAATTGATTTGGAGGTATATTTTGGACACTTTAAGGCATATGATCATCAAACTTTGTCAGTAGATGCATCTTGGGTTTTTGGAGAATGTCTACCAAAAAGTACGTCAAAAAGTAGGTCACAGTGACCTACTTTTGTCATTTTATGGCTATATTTAGATGTTTTGGGTACTTATTGGTTTAAAATCATCAAATTTTGTTATTTGATGCATCTTGGGTTCTCGGAGAATGATGATCAATATATAGGTCACGGTGACCTACAGTACTTGTTACTATATTTAAGTATTCTAGGGTACTTATTGGCTTAGAATTGCCCAGTTGTTCTTGAGAAGAAGTCGAAAATGTGAAAAGTTTACAGACGGACAGATGGAAAGACAGACGGACAGCTAGACAGACGGACGGACGACGGACAAAATGTGATCAGAAAAGCTCACTTGAGCCTTCGGCTCAGGTGAGCTAAAAATGTAATTTTCTATTTATCATATATTTAAAATAATAAATATTTGAGTTCACTCAAAGTTGTTAAAGAGAGTCTCATGTAAGATACATTAAAAAAATCAAAAAGAGCCAATTTTAGGTCAATTTAAAATGGATAAAGACTAAAATTGAAGCACATGAATTGATATTATTATTTTCAATAAATTTCGTTGATTTGTCATCAAAAATGGTTTTGTGGGCAGTTTATTTCGTTGGTTTGAGAGAAACCCTATTCAATATATAGTCATATAAAATTTCGTGAGGGATTTAATTTTGTTGATAATTGTTAACAACGAAATAAACGAAATTTAATCCCCCACGAAAATTTCTGCTTTTACAGTATGTAAATTTAATCCATATGCATGTGTACGACCCCCAAGGAGCTGGAAGGGAAAAAGCAAATGTATTGAATTCATATAGGCATTTACCATGATCTTGATCTCTGAGGGATCAAAGAGGGGTCCATAATGGGGGAAGGGGTGATTTAACAAAAAAAATAGTTTTAAAGACCTGTATTTCAACTTATTTAGGTGCTGCTTCTCTCATCGGTAAGAGAACAGGAAAAGTAATAGCCTACACCGCTCGTTACAAAAGATGCAGGATTTGCGACATGGCAAAGGTGCAAAAGAGACAACCAAGACAGCATAGATGTAGAAAGAACTGGAGAGCCTCTGCAAAAGCAATGGAGCCAGACATGGTTGTAGAGATGTTGAAATCCACTAAGGAGAAAAAAGCTGTGGTGACGACTTTGATTGGGGATGATGACACAACGGCGTTTAACAGAGCAAGACAGGAAGTTTGCTCCACGATGGAGAAAGTGTCAGACAAGAATCATGTCAAGAAAAATATTTCTTCTCAACTTTACAAGCTGAAGCCAAAGTATAAAGAACTATCAGTTAAAACGATAAATGCTCTAATGAAAGGCTTTAGTTACATGATATCGCAGGCAAAGGGGAACAAGGATTATATTAAGGAACGACTACAGTCAGTTGTGTTACACCAGTTTGGAGATCATAGCCATTGCAAGACTTGGTGTTTTATTTCTAAGGATCCTACCAGGAAGCACAAAAACTTACCCTGGGGAGTCGATCTCACTGATGTCAATTTAAAGCACTCACTGTTAGCAGTTTTCAACAACCTGGACCCTGAGAAGTTGTGCAAGCTTGATAGTAGTAACAGCAATGAAAGTTTTAACAACACACTAAGATCTAAAGCCCCAAAAGACAAACATTACAGTGATGGAGGGAGTTTGGCTCATCGGTTATCAGCTGCTGTGTGCCAGAAAAATGAGGGATATGGATATGTTTCTACGGTATTTTTTAAAATTGTTTACCATTCTATGCTCTTTACATAAACATAATTGGTTTAATATTTAAAATATAGAGCAATCACTCGGTATGGAGTTGTGTGCCTCAACATTAATTAGAGCTATATAGGTCCGCACCATTTATTGTATTTTTTGATGAAATCTTATCAGTATTTATAAATTAGCGCATCACTGATGTCCCTGTAAAAAGCTGTTACAATATGTCATGTCAAGTCTTCTTTAATAAGTACACATACAGTATTTAAACATATAAATTGTATTCCTACATTTGTTAATTAAGAAATGGTTTACTTAAGTACATAAAGTTTCAGTGAATTACTTGTTTTACTCAAATTACATTTACATGTAATAAGTAGTTTCTATTCATAAAAAATAATTTTTATGTCATTTTGTTATCTACATTAGGTTCATAAGAAGCTTGGACTAAGTCCAGGAGAATCAAGCTGTTTGTGAGGACCAGGTTTTTAACAAGTATATTACACCTAGCCAGGGAATTTCAGAGGAGGCCAGCAGAATCACTGGAATTAACTTTGATACCACAACCAATGAGCTGTACCACAACAATGAAGCTGTACCCCATAGTCTTCCACTTCAAGTCCTTTTGGACTTTATACAATTTTTGATGTTACTGGGCAAAAATTGTGTGTTAGTAGCTCACAACAACAAATGTTTTGATTCTATCATATTGTATAATCAGTTGAAATATTATAAGATTTGGAATCACTTTTGCAAGTATGTTGTTGGGTTTTGTGATACCTTGCCATTTTTCAAATATTTGTATCCATCTTTTGAAAGTTACAAGCAGGAGTATGTTGCTCAGAGATTATTGAGTGAGTCTCACTCAGCTCACAATGCCTTTGATGACTCTAAAATGCTTCAAGCCCTTGTAAAAAAGAGTGAAAAGGTTGATGTTCTGCTTTCTGATTTTTTTTATAGTACGGTGCAAGTAAGTTCTCATGGTGTTCAGCCATCTGTAGAATCTTTAGAATATTTGCAGAAAGAAAATGTTATCTCAAAAGCAATGCTGAAAAAGATTAAATCTTCATCACTAACATACAGTCATTTGAAGCTTGCATATCAGAGAGAAGGTGTTGATGGTATATTTTTCTTATTTAGTGAAAAGACAAATGATGGGAAGGCTAGAGTAAGCAATACTTACCGAGTTTCAAAGAAGGTTGCTGATTTTTTCTCAAGTTAGTTATGTTCACATGTATTTGTTATCCTGTGTGATTTCATAAGTGCTTTGGATTGTGAACATTTTGTACTCACTTGATTAAGATCATACAGATGTGACATGCTTTGTAAGTTCTTTTCATGTCATTGTTGTGTAGTATATTTGTCCAAATGGTAATTTCTGGCAAGAATATGCATTACTCATGAGTATTATAAAATTCAATGATCGAAGATTGCTGATGTAGTGATGATTATTTTAGCCTTATCTTCAGAAGAGTATGAGTATATGATGCCCATTGTCCATCTGTCTGTAATAAGTTTCAAACTCTACTCCTCCTACAGTTTTAGATCTAATTTCAGTGAGACTGTTTATGACTGTTTAAACTGTTTATGATACCTAATTCTATACATGTCTTTGATCATAGACAATTGATGTTTTAATGTGCTACTTTATAACTATAGATTAAGTGAAATTATTTAAAAGCATTGATGAACTTTAGTCGAACTTTTTGGTACACAAGAAGACTAAATACTAAGATAATATTTTCTATAGTTCGCATCCACATAGCTGCATTCCTGTCCAGAGACTTCTGGTTATGTACATGTTATGATGTTTTAATTTGTTTAGTGTTATTGTACTGAATTATTATACCTATATTTGTTATCTTTGTAAAAGACATGCTTTGCTGATTTCTCTTCAATTTCATTGTTTTTGGGTGGTAGTGATAAATAGTATTGAATAATTCAAAACATAACGTGATTTTGCAAAACAGGATGCGATCCTCTGGCGCAGGTGAAACATACTCGTAACATCGCAAGTCACTGGCGTAGTTGAAAAATACTCGTAAACTTGGCCTGCTGCAAAATCAGAGCTTGCTTGTGCTTGCATATGTAAAGGGTTTGGGAATGGTATTTTTAAATTGCATGTCTCATACATATATTGACTTTGTAAGCCTAAGTATATCAGATATTCAACTTGATTCAAAGACCGTTTTTACTTTTATGTGTTCATGTCTTAAATTAAATTCATATTGTTGTTCATTGTTGAATGGATTAAGCTTACTGAAGTATTCTGAAAAGAATGAAATTATATGTAATGAAATGTGTTCTTATCTTTTTTGTGAAGGGTATAAAATATCTGGTAGATGAAAGCACAAAACTACAAATGAGAAGACTGAAAAATGGTCCATTTGCTGTGACCAACCACGAATATGGCCAGCATAATACGGTGTTTGTCATATCAGTCTTCCATTCTTTTATCATACAGCCCTTCCATCATTAAACTTATTTCCAAAGAAAATGTTATTTGTTCAACCTTTTATGCTACTACATATGTATTTGGGAGAACAACATTTGGGTATGCAAGTTTATTTATCCATAAAGACGGCTATGAAGGGTTATAAAACATACAGGATGAAAAAAAAATATGCCTAGAATTAGGAATTTTAAAAAGGTAGTCGATTAACTATAAATGCTGGAACGTGGAGAAATTCCTCGGAACCTTGCACTGGAAATCTTTGGATGTAAGTTACACCATATTTGCATTAAAAATCTGCAGCTTTATTACCATGCAAAGACTAAAATAAAATTTAACCAAAGTTATGCAGCTTACACAGATCCATGGGAAGCAAATTACGGGGGAGGGGGGGGGGCATTTACAGTTGGGGGCACTAATCAACTACCAAAAATTCCTTGACAAGCTATAGATAAAGTATCATCTTTCAGAAGAAAAAAAGAAAGCAAATGTGAAAAGGATCTATACAACAGCAATCCTGTAATTGTCAATTAATTGTCAATTAACCTTGTTAAAACATGAATATAATAATGAATTTTTAGATGGTCCCCCATGTTTTAATTAAAGACATGGTGACTTGTGTGGACTGACAATTTTATAGACTAACTTAAATTTATTTTGAGAATTTATTGCTGAAAATAGTACATAATATTAATAAATTATTAATTATGATACATCATTTATATTTCATTGTAAAATTTTTAACTATCTGAGGGGATCTACTTGCGTGTTAAAATATGTGAAAACCTTGCTCCATGTTTCTCCCTTTTTGCTCTCATTACAATGAACTATATGCAAAAAGCAAATGAATAGCTGACCAATTCTATAATTATTTACAAAGACCTATCATAAAGCTAAAAGTAGGAGACATGAATTGTCCTTGAAAAACCCAAGTTTATTACTCTAATGCCTAAATTTAGTAGATAGAGAGGGCCGCAAAAACGGGAGTGGGGGGGGGGGTGAAGGTTTAACAACTTTGAAACATGCCCCTGTGACAATTTTGCCTTTGAACTATATTTTTAGGATTTTTTTTTCTGTAAAACTGCTCATTACCTTTTTCTTAAAAAATAAGTAAGTAATGCTGCCTAAATCCATGATTATATTTTTAAATAATTATCAAATTTGTCGAAAACTGAAGAAAATTTTTAAAAATTGAACTTTGAGACGGTCCCTGGAATAAAGTAGATGGTGACTCTCCGTTTTAATTTGATCATTTTGTGGACATTTACTAGAAATTTCATATATTCATTTGAAAAAAAAATCCCTAGGGCAGAAATATTAAAAAAATAGGGAAAATATGAAAATTGGCCCTTTTTTAAGTAAATCCCAAAGGGTCCTATAGTAAAATTTGACAACTTTTGAGGTGCCCCCTTAAGAAAACGGGGTGGTAAACATTTGATGTTTTTTTTTTTAAAACAATAAATATAACAGTAACAATTAATTATCAAAAAATTATCAAAATCCCTAGGGTAGAAATAAATTAGACTCGGCCTCGTTAAATTTTAATTTAATAATGTTTTTTTCTAATTTATTTTATAGATGTTTAAAACGTGGAGCATACGGGATGTCGCCGAGTCACAACGGAACATCGCGTTTTAAAGTGTATTTTTTCTTAGAATGAAAAAGACAAACACATTAAAAAGACTTTTAAAAAACATCTAATCTCTCAATTTTGTTAAAGACACAATTCTCGTCATTTTCTGGTCTTTAATTGATAATTAAATGACGGCATTGGTATTTGTGATCATAAACATTGTTGTTTTACTCTGTTGAATTGAACAAAGGGATTGTCGAAATGGTGGGAAAAAGGCTCAACGAGTTGTTGTAATGCATCTGTGCTACAAAATACGATAATCATCACTAGCGAAATTTTCTTTAATCAATCAAACTTACAGAATAAAGAATGTAAATAAGAGACATCTTAAAAGATGGTGCAATTTTGGGCGGGTGATTGGTCACTGAATGATTAGCAGAGAACAAGAAGACCGAAAGATAGGAGACCGGACGGAAACGTTCAATGGTGTCTGACGTTGTCAAAAAAGACAGACGTATAGAGTAAAATGTGAACTTTTAAGTTTGTCTTATGCTACTGTTCAAAAATTGTGACAATGGGCTTAATTATGAAAAGAGTGAGTGTATACTGGTACCAAGAATTCTTAGAGAATGTGGAATTGGTGATATTGTTTCCGAATTTCAAATATTTTTTTAATGAAACGAAGGAGAAACGATGAAATGTATGACGGTGTGTATCCGTCATATGACGTTATATTTAGGTGCGGCGACTACCATAAACGCGCATTGTTTAAAATCCAATATTTTGAAAAGTATATATCATATTCCTTCGAAACTATCAGGTCTGATTTGAAATGTATTAAGCTTCCATCAAATATAATTTTGTTGCTTTACGTCCATTTATAGCAATTTTATCAATGTTGTGACATTACTTTTGGATCAACCCTCGAATAATAGATATAGTAAAATTTGTCAGAATTAATGGATTCCTCTGTTTTTTTAAAAATGATTTAAACATAAGAAATTAGTCACTTATTTCTCCAAACCATCGCCTGAATGCACGCCAACCTCGCCTCATAAAGAACATTTCTTTTTCTTTTTCTTCCCTTGCCTGTTCTTTTGCTTTTTTATAATTGTCTGCCTTTTTGTAGTCATTTAGTTGCTTTTCTTTCTCTTCCTTTTCTTTTAAAATTTTCTTTATTTCATCCTCTAATCCTTTTTTTTCTTTTTCGCTTGTTTCTAGTTTTGATTGAATATTTTGTAATGTGTTTTTTACATTCGACATTTCTTTTATTTTCTCTTTTATGTTATCCAATAATTCTTCTTTGGTTTTTCCATCATCTTCTCTCTGTTTTCTTAGTTTTTCGGTTAAGGAAGAGATAGAACTCGTAAGACTCTCAACTTTTTGATTTTTAGCTGTAAGATCTAATATCATGAGCTGGTTTTTTGCTGTCATGCCATTCAACTTCTCCTCATATATTTTGTTTCTTTCTTGATATCTTATTTCTATTTCTTCTCTTATCTTTTTAATCTCTTCTTGCCTCTTCATTTCTAAATCTTTTTTTATTTCCTTTTCTCTTTGCTCCATAAGGCGTGTTGCTTCTTCATATATTTCGTTTGTGTAATATTTTTGACCATTTTTCTGAAAGATTCCTTTAATCATCTTTAACAAACTTCTAAGTTGAAGGTCTTGAGTTTTGCCTCTAGCCCTATTGTTGAAGGCTAGACATCGGTTTCCACATTTCTCAACAATTTCTTTAAGGTTAGAGGGTATACTCTTTAAATGATCTTCTAACGTTTTATTGTCGTGATTCCAGTCATCTTTTCTGGTGAAAAGTATTATAAAATAGTCAAATATTCGTTCACCAAAGTGGTCAACAAAATGTGTAACAGCGTCATATTCTTCTTTCGTAAATCTTGTTGAACCAAGGACTAGTATAAAAGCATGTGGTCCTGGAGTTGTTAATGATATACATCTTACTATTTCTTTTTGTACATCACTATTAGATGACTTAGTATCAAACAAGCCAGGTGTATCAATAACATAAATATCTTTTTTGAATCGTGTTGCTACACCTCTTTTGCATCTAAGAGTAACTGATGACGCTGATGAAGACACTTTAAATCGAGAATCTATTCCAAGAATACTATTTCCAGTTGCACTTTTTCCACTTCCTGTTTTCCCTAATAATACTATTCGAACTTCATCTTCGAGTTCTTCGAATTCATCAGCATCTGAAAGCAAGATCAAATTTGATGACGAATTCGAGGAACCTTAAACTTAGCAATTTTAATACTATAAATGTGGAAAGCATTGCAACAGTTTCAATGTTTCTTTGTTTCCAGTCAAAGATATTTTCACCAATGATAAGCCTATGAAAATACTGTCATCATATTTTGAAAAAGTAAAAGGATACCTCCGTTTTTTTAGGGATAAGTTTATTGACCATGAAATTCAAATCGATGTAAAACGAACAAAGATAGGAGAAGGTAAAACATGAAATAAGTTAAATTAAAGACATTTAAAGTATGCACCAAATCGATTGTGAAATGAAAAATGACGAGCAGTAATGTATCTGTAACAGTTGAAATTTTGTATGTCAAAAGAACATGTTCAATAGTTATGCGTGTTATGGTGAGAATGTTTGTTAATCTTGTGTTTTATTAAACTTGAATTATACTAAATATTATATTTTTTTTAATGTGAATACAATAAATACCGGTATCGTGTTTATACAAATGTAGAGACCACACGCGCAGTAAAAGTACGAATGAGTGACGGGTTGTGGCATCTCCATATTTTGGTTAGGATGTGTTCGATTGAAAAATTATTATGTTCTATTGGTAATGTGTGAATATATTATTTTGTTTGTAACTCATTTGATGTTTGATAAAAATAAAGAACTGTAAATAAGAACTTGACTTTAGTCGTTACATATCTCAAAAAGAATTGACGTACTACGAAAACTTGTTGTTTATAAAACGAAATAAGTGTTAACAATAAGAGTCAATTTAAAAAAAAAACATAAAAATGACAAGTGTTCTTGGATTGGATGATTATCAATTTGGTTGTCAAGGGTATTTTTTCATAAACTGACCCCTTCTTCTTTTTCAAGAGGTCTGTGTTTGTTCTTAACTTCTAAAATATTACAATATTTTTTTCTTCCTTTAAGAAAGTTGAAAAGGCTCAATCTAATAAAATTAGATGATAGGATCTCTCACCTACTTGCTACACTATTATCTTACAACTTTCCATAATGGTTCACGTCAGACATCAAATTCAGAACAACTCTAGACTTATTTGCTTCAAAAAATTTACGATAATTTTGCAGGCAACGACTTTATCGGTTTATAGAATTTGACCTGTGATGTGACCCTCTATGGGATGCTGTTAGATGTTAGTGTACCGAGTATGCGTGTGGACCTTACATCAAATTTTAATAAAATTGGGAAAAAGTCTTCCTCATTTATTTTAGAATTTCTTTTTGAGTTTTGGGAAATTCCAATTCAAAATTTTTTAAGTTTTTGAGAAATAAATTTTCAGACAAAATATGTATATTATATTTTTTTATATGCAATAAAACTTAATTAGTTTACCTGTTCATTGTAATGGACGAATTATTATGTGTGACTTTGTATTTAAAAATAAAGCACTCTGAGAGGCCGTAAGGCTTAATATTTCGTATTCGGGTGAAACACAATATAGGGCGTATTAAGAATACCAAATTGTTATAATAAAAATTATTATCACAAGTTACATAACCCATATTTCTTATGAGATATTGCTTCAATTGTCTAGCTGCTTATTAGGTAATATCTTAAGATGTGTTAAATGGAAGTAAATTTGTATTCAAACGTTAAACAGTGGGGAAGTAATTTAGTGACGGACACTACAAAAAAATTTTTAAAAGAAAACTAAAATTACACCAATTTCAGATAAAGTATTGTATATTCAACTGCTTGAAGAAAAATAGAATGCTTCACAGATTAAAACAAATAAATATTAGTGAGCTTTATTCTTCAAGATTTGACTTTTCTACTTGCACATAACACCTGTATAAAGTTACGCGTGTATATATTTATTCAAAGTATATTGGTTATGGCATGCTTTTATCAGATGAAGTTGAGATCTGAAGAATAAAAGAAATCGGGAGAAACTGAAACGAGAAATGACGTTTTGTAAAAAGGTTAGGAAAAGGGCTGAAAAACATAAACTTCATCCTCAAGCCTGTGAAAAATGAAAGTATTGTGTAGTGTCTGAAACCCTTAAATTTGATTAAATGACTTCATTGATCAGTGTACCTACATTCTAAAAAGTTTTCTTAAAACTTTGATAAATTAGAGAACTTTTTCTCCTGCACTACAGTTATATACCGCCTAATAAATAACCGGGTAGTTATGTGAATAAAGTAAGTTTTAGGATTTCCGAAACTGGATTTTTTCCTATTGCCATTAGTTTTAAAATTGTTTTCACTGAAACAATATCTAATTTCCATGCACTTTGCTTTTAATAATCATTTAAATCTGATTTCTAATAGTTCAGAAGTTTATGAAATGTTTTTTTTTTACCACAAACCAAAAGCCAATCATAAATATATGGGTCTTGTAGTGTCCGTAACTTACTGAAGCTATCAAATTATTTTAGAAATTTTTTTAAAAATGAAATTTCCTATTTTAATGGAAGTATTTATATTTCAACAAAGGCATAAAAAATATTATTTATAGATAGTTTTTTCTTTATTTATATTGGCTTAAAGAGTTTACATAAATTGAAATTCTACCATTTTAAACAAAAATGTACGAAGTAAGAACTGTTTTTTTTATTTTTAAGTATAATGCCACCTTTTTTAATCCAACTTTTGTAGTATTTTTATGTATTGTTTGTTTTTGAGCAGTTGAAAAAATTTCAATATTTATTTCAAAGAAAACAACACTGGTAGTGTCTGAAATCTGTGAAAATGAGGTTATTATCAGCTTGTTAAAAACAAAGTTTTAATGTGAATTTCATAAAACCGTTTATGTTTCAGATCCCTTAGATACTCTACTGTTTAGAAAAAATATTGGGGCGAAATAAAGACATCATTTTTTTCTACCCCCAAGTGCAACCTTACTGTTCCCTTTATTGTGTTTCATCCGATTGCTATAGAGGAAGCATAGTCGGGGACTATTTGGTTAAGAGTCCTGGTTTTTATAGTGGTCGAAGCACCGTGTCTGGAAGCATGACCGGCCTGAAGTGTACTACGTTTTTTTGTTGTTCCCCTGCCTGATTTATACAAGTTGCGAATATTTTCGGTGAGATAAAGCACCGAATGTAAACCAGTACCCATAAAACATGTCAGGCGGATTCTTGCAGCATATTTATGCCTTTCTAGTCGTTAAGCATGTTCAAATAATGTATATAGTTAGTTTGTTGTTATATATTTCAGATTTCAAACGCTTTGAAATAATTTTTAGATTAATGGACGTGCTGAAAGTCAGTTGACAGTGCTAGAAATTTCAGGGTTATTGACGCGTTTGTATGGTGATCACGTGGGTCATGTCCAAATGTCAAACTGTGAATGGTGCAGAAGGATAAACGGAGTGTGAAGCTAAGACCCGGCGCTCTGCAGTTACGAAACTACCATTTCAGGATTAGGGAACTTTGAAGGACGTAGCTGTAGTAATATGGCGAGAGTGCAGTGGTGTGATTTTCAGAACATGTATGCTTGACATTAGTTTGTAAAAATGCAACTTTGAATAACCTTCAGTGGTAAATGGAAAAACGCATTTAAATTTGACTACACATTTCACCCTTATTCAAATTCAATTGAGCTTTTTCGAAATATAAATTCAAAAGACAACATTTGGTGAATTGCTCATTTGATTTCAAATCTGATACTTGTTGAATCATCATAATGACATGTAATTTTAAACTTTATTATGTGAAGCATCGAAATCGGTAAGGACTGAGTTAATTGTTTATATTTATTCCAGTTACTGAGCGAGTTGGTGTGAGAGAGAGTGGGTGTCAGAATTTCTTTTTACTTATTTGCTTCATATTTTGGTTAATAAATTTGTTTGCTTATTCTGATTATACTGTGTTTTCTTATCGAATCTTAAAAGAATTCATTACAAAGATAAATCGTATGGATGTAACGTATAGTATTCAAAATCAGAAGTCCATAAAACAATAAAAAAAAATAGGAGCAGAGCAAACACGGACCTCTGAAGCATCAGAGGTGGGATCAGGTGCCATTGAAGAGTGAGCATCCCCCTGCTGACCGGTCACATCCGCCATAAGATCCATGTCATGATCGGGACATAACGGAAATATGAGTCTACAATTCATTGTATAAATAATGGACTAACAATTTGAACTAAAATCATCAGTGAGTATTTGACTATGAAATATTCTATTTGCTGACAAGGTCATTGTATCGACCATAGAACTTACGAAATGGTGACTTTAAACGAGACTGCTGGTATTCTTGTTTTAAGGTTAGGGTTTACCTGGTTTTAAAAATTGTTCAAACGTAGAACATGCTCTTGTGTATCGAATCAACTGAGGTATATTAGCTCCGTATGCTGGTAATGAAGGTATATTGTTGTATAAGTAAGGTAAATTGACAATGAAATAGTTAAAATGATCAACTTTATCATAGAACTTGGTTGTTATATTACCATTAATGTTTTTTTAAGTAAAATATTCAAATATGAAACAGATGTGTCAGAATTTTTGGTATCTTTTATTTCAAGCTCACCATGATACATCGTATCGACGTAGGAATAGAAATTACCATTGTTAAGGTACGTCACTCGTCAGCTTTTTAGAAAAGTTCACGCAGAAGCTTTTACTTCAAAACTACTTATTAAAATTAAATTTTTATAACATATTTAAATTCAACAATGTAAATTTTTTAACATTCAATGAAAAATCTGCTCAAAAATGTACAAAGAAGCAAGATTTATGAGGGACTATTTCTTTTGGGTGGAGTATATTTAGCAGAAAATTCTAAACCGCTATACCTAAAACCTATCTTGACATTCTAGAAGGGAGAAATACTGTAAATTGAATAGATAATGAAATAAATAATTTTTTTTCGTGATGAGTGATAATTTTGTATTTGTAAGAAAATCAAACAAGTTCATATATTTTGAAGATATAAAGCTCAAAGATATACAAAGAGTATTAAACAAAAATTTATGAAGTAAGGTTAAAACAAAAGATTCAAGAATTTTAATGAAAATGCTTGCATAACATCTTATACACTGAAGAATGTTTTTTTTCTGTAAATCAAATATTGAAAGTCAGAAACATCCATTTTATGAATGTAAACATGTGAAACTACTTTTAGAATTGGTACAAAATATAATGTTAAAAATCTCTGCAGTAATTCCAGTCAAAGTTGATGTATGTATTGTTTTATTGGAATTCGCAGGAGAACCAAAAAATGTTCGAATATGTATTAACACCTTGATTTATATATACAAGTGGTCAATATGGGAAACAAGAAGCAGCATTAAGTAAGAAAATAAAAAAAATTTCAAATTCAGCACTCTTGAGTGATTTCAAGAAAGAAATGAAATCAATCTTTCAACTCTTAAGAAATAATCAGAGTAAATTCAGCAGAAATTTAAAATTAGCATTAGATATGCTTACAGACTTTGATTAACTGTTACCTGTTTTCCTAAGTGCAGATTTATATAATAATACAATGATGTTTTCCTAGTTATATATTTACATTTTATTGTCACATTTTCACCAAAACTGATTCCATATTTATATATACGTATATTATTTGATTTATAATATGTATTAGATGTAAAATTATGTGTGACTTTGTATTTAAATACATGTAATAAAGCACCCTGAGTGGTGCTGTAGGGATTATTATTATTATGTATTGTTATAGAGGGAGCTTAGTCAGGGCCCCATCCCTGGCAGCTGCCCAACTTTTCAGCTGTTGACTGTTATGGGTCTGGGAAATAAATGATGAGAAAAAATAGAAAATTCTACTAATTTGCACATTTATAAAATTTAATGTAATGAAAATTTAGCCTCACATACTTTTACTCGGAGAATATTTTCCGTTTTGTTATTGCTAAAATATTTAATATTGGTCTTAATTTATATTTTTAGACTAAGTTTTACACATTTCCTCAACAAACTTTTCCAAAGAATGAAAATATATTAAAGAAGTCAAGATCAAATTTAAACCATTTTTGCCTGCAAATCCCATATTTTGACAAATATTTCAAAATTAACATCACTGGCCCCATCTTTTTCTTTCATAATTTTAAACTACTCGATACTTGTGACTGATCAGCACTTAAGTCTTAAAAAGTTTGATATAAGAAAATTTTTTATTGCCTATTAAGTTTTTTAATACCCCAAATATGTTATTTTTTGGTGCAAGGAGGTCACACAATAATTTACGCGCATTAATTTGCAAGATTTGTTTAATAATAAATATTATTCAAACTATTTTACGTAAAATAAGGTTATATTTATTGTCATGCTTACATTTACATTTGATCAATAATAATAAGGGTTTTAGTAATTAACCAAAGAGATGAAATTTAAGTGCAAAAAGGTAAACTTAAATGTACCGTAGATCAGTAGGATGCACATTGACCCTCTATTATCTTTATGATTTTGAGTTACACTTTATGAGTACTTATCCAAAATATACTTCTCAAAAAATCCTTGATTTAACAAATTTCAGGAGTGACTCACCTTAATTAACAATACGTCATCGATATATCTAAATGTCGATTTGCCGTGTAGGTCACGTTTAAGATTTTGGACAAATAATTCTGCTACATATGAAGGTCTGCTCATGCCGGGGCGCATTTGGTACCCATTGAATTTCTAATGGATTGTTGGAAGACCTGGTCTCCAACAACTATATAAAGGGCGTTAAGAAAGTTCATTCCAAATTTTTATTGTATTTTCAATGCAATGAGAAGATATTTATAATTTGTCAAATTTCATGATTACTGAGTCCATTCTTGCTAATGTTAAGGTTTTATATATTTTTATCATATGGAAGAAAAATCCTATAATTTCCTGCTAGAAGAAGGATATGGAGATAACGAACAGTTTTCAATCTCAAAGTCCATTAAATAATACAAAATAAGAGCAGAGCAAACACGGACCCCCGAAACGAAAGAGGTGGGTTTAGGTGCCATGGAGGAGTGAGCATCCCCTGCCGACCGGTCACACGCGCCGTGTGCTCCTTGTCATGATCAGGAAATAACGGAAAAAATCTGTCGTCAATTAATGGACTAACAATTGTTATGAAAAACGTCAGTAAGCATTTGACTCAATGGTAAATTGTATTTGCTGACAAAGTCATTGTATCGACCATAGAACTTACGAAATGATGACTTTAAACGAGATTGCTGATATTCTTGTTTCATCAACTTGCTGGTTAATAATTTACCTCGTTTTAGAAACTGTTCATATGGGGAGCATGCTCTTCCGTATAGAATTAACTGAGATATATTTACTCCGTATGCAAGTGATGCAGGTATATTGCTGCATATGTAAGGGAAGTTGACGATAGAAAAATTAAAGTCATCACGTTTATCATATAGCTTGGTTGTTAGATTACCATTTATGTCTTTTTCAAGCAAAATATCCAAGTATGAAACAGAAGTGTCGGACTCAGTGGTATCTTTTATCTCAAGTTGTGATTTTGTCAAATTTGAAAATTCATCTCTTCAGTAAAGCACTACTTTGAAAATTTTGAAAATATTTCATCCCGGAACGAACTTTCTTAACACCCTTTAGATATTGTCATTCAGAAACACAAGCATCTTTTTGATGTCAACTTTAGAATACTTGTGTGTGCAATAAGAATGTGTTTAAATAATTTTGCAAATGACCAGTTTAGTAATTTACGAGTTCCATTATTATTTATAAACAAGAGGCCCAGGGGCCACAGAGCTCACCTGAGCACATCGGCTATTAAAAAGCACATATCAGATCAGAACTGAAAGTTTACTGAGGTGGGGGGGGGGCTTGAATTTTAACCTCCCAGGGGACATGATTTGAACTAACTAGAATCTACACTACCTGAGGATGATTCCATATAAATATTACTATGGCTTTGAAGTACTTGAGAAGAAGATTTTAAAAGGTTTTTCTATATATTTTTATGTAAAACTTTGGTCGGCCATTTTGGCCCCACCCTAGTCCCAGGGGTCATGATTTGAACAAACTTGAATCTACACTACCTGAGGATGATTCCACATGAGTTTCATCTTTCCTGGCCCAGTAGTTCTTGAGAAGAAAATTGCTAAAGATTTTTCTTATTTTTTCATATGTAAAACTTTGATCGGCCATTTTTGCCCCACCCTAGCCCCAGGGGTCATGATTTGAAAAAGAAAAAAAATTAAATTTACACTACCCAAGGATGACTCCACATAATTTTCATCTTTTCTGTTTCTATGAATCTTGAAAAGAAGATTTTTAAAGATTTTTCTTATATATTCCTATGTAAAACTTTGATTGGGGATTTTGGCCCCTAAACAAGCTAAACTAGCTTATTGTTTATATATTTTTCATTAATACACAGAAAGATTACCATGTATAGATAGAAAAGATTAAAAAAAATAAATCAAATAGTTCAATTCGACGACATTTCAAATCAGGACATCTTTACAAAAATAATTTTGTGTAACCTTTAAATATAAGAAAAGTTCCACAATCAAATATAAAACCTTTGATTAAAGGTCAAATGAAACAATGCCTTGAGTATCCTGGGCTGTATAGGGAAATGAGTTTAAGGTACATATATCCTCCTCTGATAAAAGTTCTGTTTATTTTATATTTTTATATTTTTGTATTTGAACCCCTTTTTACATAAATTTTACAATACTTTTACTAAAAATAAATGATGTTTTAAAGTTGGCATGTATGCATCTGTTTACTTATATCTAATATTTATCTCAAGAAATATGACAATTTATATCTTTTTTCACCAATGGTTAAATTTAGACTATATTCAGTGATAATAAATGCAGTTTTTTGTACTTTGAATTCAAAAATGTGTGAGTATGAAAATACCTTAATAAGCCTAAAATTACATTAAGGATTTTTATGCAAGTAGGCTGAAGCAGAGTTGATCAAAATATCTTCAATTAAGAAATAAACAACGTTATTCAGTGAACATGGCGTTATGAATAGCAATTGCTCTGCTGGCATATTCCATGATGCGCGCTAGCGCATCATGGAAAATATGCCAGCAGAGCTATTGTTATTCATAATGCCATGTTCACTGAATAATCGTTGTTTATTACTTATATTTGCATTCTTCGATTTTTTTTTCATGAATATCACTTATATTTGCATTCTTCGATTTTTTTTCATGAATATCAGAGGAAATCCTGACTTACATATGGTCGCGGCTTCTTGTCTTCAGTAAAGAAAAACATACGGTTTTAAAATCAGTACAACTGATCAATGCTCCTTTTCTCTAATAAATCACAAACAATTTATAAAGTTTTCCCCTCTCAAACACAGTTATCTGGATACAAGCAGCGCCGTAATCACATTCTCTGAATTTTTGTTTTGATGCAGTTGTGACGTCATCGATCAACATTATTGAAAACCTCTGACAAACATCAATAATTTAACACTATGAGGAATCAAAGTACTGAAAGTACTGAAAAGCGGTTAGCATGCTTTCATCGAATATGTTTGTGTCAAAATATCAACCTGAGATTTTCAGTTTGAAAGACAGGAAGTTCAATTTCAAAAATTTTCTCCCAAATTGTCTCCATTGGTGGCGGCCAAAAGTGCTCAGAACGGAAAAAAAATTATGTTGATGTTGCAAATTTAATTGGCTTTCATGGTCTATTGATTCTGAAATTAGGTAACTGTAAAGGCTACTATAGTAAACAACTCAAAAAGAAAATAAAATGATAATTCAAATTCTTTAGATTAATTGGTTTGGAGTACTGTACATAGATCTTTAGCTGGCTAGTCTGAGAAAAACGGATGGACGAGCAAAGAATTAATTAATTTCAGAGAGCTTCAGTTTCGTAGGCTCACTGCGGGTCAGCAGGTGTGACCTGTCATTGGGGATGCTTACTTCTCCTAGGCACCGGAACTTTCAAGGATCCGTTTTTCTTTTGAGACCGATCACTGTTCATTCTGTATTTTGATACAGATACTGGGTACATCTGTTTATTAATATTATGAACTATTTCTCTCCCAGGAAGAAAGACAAGTAAACAAGATAATAAAGTTTTAAGAAATGTACATTATTGACTTTTCATACAATTAAATGTTCGAATAAGTAAATGGTATATGACAATTATTTGAAAAAGAGTCTTGCACAATATGTATAAACGAACATATACGGAGTATTTGGTAAATATTTTTCATGAAATATCGTATAAAAAAAACGTTTGAAAAGGAAAGTTGTTGTTTAATCCATCAATACTAGTATTTTAAAAATTCAAAGGTTCACTAAAAGTCAGTGTACAAAAAACAATTTAATTGTCCATTGCAAGAATTACCCAGGTATCATTGTCACTTTCTTCAATATGTCGCATAAGCAATAAATTGGGGTTTTTTTTGTTTTTTTTTTTTTTACTAAAAACAAGTATGCGAATTTCTATCAATATGCCTGTAAGCATCTGTATTTTAATTTTTATTACTTCTCAAAGGCTCAAAATGATAATTAACAAATTGGACAAATTCAAATTTAAAAAGTATTTTTACAACTTAAACCATGCATAGGAATTTAGCAAACTTTCAAAAATAATCATTCATTAGATATAATTTTCAATTTGTGCAAATTGTCAAGATTTTTCATGCCTCTTTTTTCTGTGCATATTGGGTTCAAATATGATATTTCTCGCTATACATTTCATCCTAAAGTTTAAATCTAACGCGTTGATAATGTTATCAGCTAAACTTCATGCTGACTTCGAATTTCGTCACAGGGCCCGATCGCCATCAGCTGATGTCACGGAAATTTAATCTCGACACCAAATGCTCCTATACATAAACTTTTTTAAATACAACAATTATAAATTTATTTCACTGACAAACAAAATCAGAAAAAAATTAAAAACCGAAAGATTATGTTGTTTTGATAGTCTTGATTTTATTTAACATATGTTATATGTGTTAGAAACAAATCATAGGTACTAGGTAGAGGCTTTGTTGAAGTTTTCGTTGTCAATAGGTAGCGCCTTATGGAAGTTTCCGGTGTCGATAAAAATCGGACACATGCCATAAAGCGGCTAGCGAAGCTAACCGCTTAAAAATGAGAATGCTTTTATAATTATTATTACTCCAGAATGTTTTTCTATAATTTTCTTTTTTAGTTTTTCTATTTATTTTTCATAGTTGAAATCATTCTTGAAATAGATATTCTAGTTAGGGTTAGGGTTAGGGTTAGGGTTTTCTCTTTCTGAGTGTTATTACCCAAGTTTGAAGAGTTATCGTTCTTTGTACAAATATGCATGATACGAAAAAATAAAAATATGGCAGTTCTCTAAAATTTTTTAAAGTTTTATTATATAATTAAATACATTGTTCAAAATTAAATTTTTAAAGATATAAATCAGGAATTTTAGATATTCTGAATTTTTTTTGTTTCAAAGAACAATATTAAAACCCTATATTTATTCCTCTTACTAAACATTTCATATATGGGTACATCCCACTAATTATTTTTAGAATCGGTAGGAGAGGAAAGTAGTGCAGAAAAAATTACAAGTTTCTTAATTTGTAGACCTGCATAAAAAAAATTGGGCAGATGTACTGAACTGAGCCTCACACTTGTTGATAAGGAGTATCTTTCCTACCAAAAAAGCTTGGAAAATGTAATTTATCAAGAAGATCAGTCGAATTATTTTGTGTATTATAACGCCAGTGAGAATTCTGAAATTTCCCTACGTTCACTTTCATTTTTAGAGGTTCCCGCAGACAGACGCATTTTGCCGGAAAACGAATCTGACAAGCCACCTCCAGATTTTCACCAAGGAAATACAAGTTGATGTGCTTTGATTTGAGGGGTCACTCACTTCTGAACGAAAATTAGGGACATCGTTATGAGAAGAAACGTTAACATTGTCGCCTATGGGAAAAAAATTAGTGGACTGTACCCATATATACTTCTCAGAACGTTTTATAAGTGTAGTAGAGCTTGTTCTACACGAGCGTGAAAGAGCAGTTGCACTCATAGCAGAAGAAGTTGCGTTTATCGTTCTATGAACTCAGTTGATGACTACATGTTCATAGTGGGAGACAGCAGTGGATATGCAAATATTACGAAAATGAACATCTAGCCCAGTATATCTCTCTTTGCTCATGACTTTAGTAAGATCCAGTCACAAAATAATTTCAGTACCAACATTTGCAGCGGTTCATGGTTTTTGCAGCGTGATTTTAAGAAATAGCATTATCTTGACTAAAACCGCTAATAGATATTCGATGTTCAAACACGATAGAATTTGTATTTTAACATCCTATTGCACATTTGCAGGATTTTAGTATGCCTTAGTTCTATCTGAAGTATCTCGGTCCTTCCGCATTTCAATCGACACAGAGAGAGAGAGAGTATGGTTTTAAAAGAAAGCGGATCAGTACTCTAGTAAATAAATGTAGAAGCTTTCAAATGATTCACAGAGTTCAGATAATTTTTTTTATTAAACTTAAAGCCATAGTCAGATAATGCTATCTATGTAATCAGTAGTACACACATAAAAAAAATTAGCTGAATTTGAATTACCGCGTTGTGTAAACTTGAAACTAAGTCTACAAATATTTATGGGAACTGAAATGATTCTTTTGCATTTTCGCTTCACTCTCTTTCTCTCTCTTCATATTTATGCTTACCTAAAACATGGTGCATATACAACCAAAATTGTAACTATGTTATCGTAATAATTAAAAAGACTTTAAACGCAATTCTATTTATGTAGTCCCACTTTTCTGCGTGTATATATTTACATATAGGAGTGTTGAAATTTGTATCAGTTGCTTTAAACACAGATAATATAAGCTTATATTTAAAAAAAAAATTTTATTAATTTAAAAATTTTTTTAGTTCCAGTCTTGCAAATAAGACTGATATGGATTTTAACTGATCGATTTATGCACAAACTGTATGAGTATTTTCAAACTGCAATTGTGCACCAAACTGTTACAAGTTTCAATACCGTAACATTACTGTAAGCATACTGTTTTCCATCATTTAAAACTTAACTATGGAATCCCGAAATAAATTTTTAAAAAGAACTGCACCTTTGAATCGATCATTTCAAATAAATATAAACTTAGAATTATTTGTCAAAATGATTGGAATTTATTGATAATTAGAAACTGCTATCTATTTTTACATAGTGTAAAATTAAAGTTAAAATACTTATACAATATGTGAATGCCGTGAGACAGCTACTGTCACAATCAATGTTGATTTAGTTATAAGTACATTTATTTTTATTTTATTAGTATTGCCCCGTTGTGATCCTTGTTTGTATAATTAAGAAATAAGATATCAATTTTAGAGTTTCATTTAGGTATGACATGAAGTCGGTCACGTTATAGAATTTGATCACATGACCAACTTCATGTCATACTGTAGAACACTTAATTTTCGCGACACCTTATTTTCGCATTGACTTTTTATTAGCGAGACAAAAATTTCACGATTATTGTCATTGTTCTATATAATCTTAAGGAATACTATTACGCACGAGAATGAATTTTTTTCGAGTATATTGTCTCGCGTAAATACGTAAAAATAAAGTTCTCGCGAACAAATAATGATTTACAGTAACCCCATGAAACTCTAAATAATAATATTTATTTCTTATATTTATATTTTACGTTTTTATTTATGCTTCGTAGAAATATAGACATTATCTAGACGATGATTTTTAAATGCAACGTAAAGTATCTATGACGTCACAGTCAAAACTTTTCAAATTTCTCGTGTAGTTTGCTTTACATACTCAAAAATGTCTGATCATTTGACCAACTGCATGTCATTGAAAATTAAATTTCAATTTTATAACCATTGTTGTATAAGAAAAGACATCAGCAAATGGAAATATTAGTGTTTTATCCTGCAAGGAGCCGCATTTTGATGCTCAGTTGATTTAAGCATTCGGCCGGTCTCTATAAAAAGTAGGTCCTTCGACTGATTTTTCAAGTTGCGCATATGGTAGAAACATTTCGTGGATAGATTTATAGGTACATGAATTTATCAGAATAGATTGTAATTCATGCATACATTTAATTAAATCATTTAAAAGTTTAATAATCAATAATTGACTTAATGTACTAGGTTGTGTTTTGAGGACAGGTAACTCAAGTGTGAAAACTGGGTGCCGTTTATAGGAAATACATATAGGTTGCTTTAGTATGTATTGTTATATACACAAAAGGGTTTCTTCTATTGTTTTGTACACAAAAGTGTTGACCAAAAAAAAAAGGAGAATTATCTCACTCTACCTAAAATAAACGGATCATTTCAATGGGGAACAGACTATGGTCAAGATTTTTAACTCTCTTTCAAGGTTTTTGAGAGGAATAAAATAATGTTTTTTGTGTGTGCAATTTTACGCTTCATATATAAATATATATATTTCTACAAGTTAATGCAACAAGCAATTATCTTTTTTGTGTTAATAAGCACGACGAAGAACGATCAAGTATAAAAATTTAATCAGGTTAAAACTTAGAAGGGGGTATATTTCACTTTATATTTTAATCAAAAATTTTATTTATGTATAATTTAACAGTGTCTGCAACTACATGGTAAATAAAATCAACATTATTGCTTCATTTTAAAAGTATTGAACTCTACTGACAGAAAAGAAACACTTGGAAAAAAGCTAAAAACTGGCTTGTTAAGATACAATTAAATACCTCTAACCTGCTCTAAACATGTTTCGACAATGAGTTATAAAGTGATGATAGATATGTCTTTGGTAGCGCACGTTTTCCTTTAACAGGGAAAGTATAATCTATTTACACATGTCCAATGAAGGTAAGATAGGTTTCTTCGTGGTGACAGAGGAAGTACAACTTACTTACATTTATTAAAATGAAAAGTAGGGTAAGTATTCAGGTGAATGGTTTTTTTAACTGTGAAATTGAAAAGTAATGAACAATGAATTAAATTAAATAGAAAATGAACCTACTTTATTTTATCGATGATACGAAAGTGTTTGAATTGTTTACGGAAATATAAGTTAAAACATGCACATGCCGTGAATTTAAGCGTGGATTAATCATTTTATTCATTACTCATGGTATATTTTATATTATTTTTAGCATTTATGTGTTAAAAGGCAGCCCCTTTGGGGTCAAGCTGATATACAAGTATATGTGTACGGATATTTGTTGAAAGTACATGCAGATACATGTACATATGTATGGTCACACTATGGTGTGGTGCTGTCGACGATAGCAACCTGGGCGACTACACAAGGGGGTGTGAGAAAACGTAGTTTCCTGGATTAAATCAGCACTGTTGACGCTTAAGATTCTTTGGATTAGCGAGTCAGGGACGTCGAAGACGTTGTGGCAAGCGCAAGGGCATGGTAGCCGTATAACATGGACCGCAATAAACAAGTAATGGACATGGCTGTGGGAACGTGGCTCCAAGATGAATGCTTATATCCATTTTGGAACTGTTTTTGAGTTTTCATCACGGTATATATATTTATATATATTTGTTTTGATATAAAATTGTAGATATATAGAATACCACACTGCTGTTTTGATCTCGGCTCTGATATCTGATATGGTTGGTATTGGCCCAAGCACGAAGCTTATTTTCTGTGATAGGAAAAAATTAGGGCCTATACCTATCTTTCTTTATTTGAGATATTCCTGTTGATGTTGTTCGGCTCAGTGAATATTTAGAGTAAATTAACAGTGAATCATTAGAAACTTAAAACGGTACAGAATTTTGAGGTTAAGAGGTTTATTTATTCAATTACTGACAATGACAATGAATCCTTCTGTGGTGGTAATATTTTAACTGTGGTGGAACTGGTTTATTTTTTTGTGGCGCTAAAGAATTTAACTGTTGTTGGGACGCCACTTTAAACAGCCTATGGTGAACCCTGCCAAGTGCCGGTAAGTTTGGAGCCATTTTTTAAAATCAGCAAAATTACAATGATGTTGTCAAAAACCTCTATTTATATATAGTTTTTGAATTATTACTCGTGTTTAAGATTTCAAAAAGCGTCCATTCAAATATCCAGACTTTTCATTGATTCACGTTTATCACGAACTTCAATATCCGAACGTTAATTTGGGGAAAGAGGTGGTATTCTGGAGCTAGAAATTTTTCCCTCTCTGTATATGACAAAACTTTATTTAATAAATTTTGCATGTCCAGTATTTCTGCTAGAAGCTTCAGGTGAATATTTTTTTGCACTGTGAATTATACGACGTTTGATCCAAAGGTAATGTAACTTCAATAAAATTGCTACTAGTCGACAACAACAACAACAAACTCATGCACAATGGGAGCTATATTTATTTCAATTCAGACCTAAAAACAATTCATATCAACATGATTTACTTTTCAAAAATTGAAGTATGTACAACATGCGATTATGGTAGTCGCCGCACCAAAATGACGCCATATGACAAATGCGCAATATCCACCTTCTCTTTTTTCAAACATAATTTATCTTTTATATTTGGCGTCATATTATAAAATATAATGTAACAAAAGATGCATAAAATAAATCTAATCAAAATTGAAAATTTCATTTAATAATATAAAATTGAATTTATTTGAACATAAAACATATTGGGTAACGCCGCACCAAAAATTCGTATCATCCTCTTTTAAAATTCACGTACAAAATTAATTACAAAGAAATGAATTTCCTTGACCTAAACCTATTGAAGAGAGAAGGGTTTGAATAAGAATGGATTCTTGATGTTAAAACTTTCATTAAACCTACTAATACCTTCCATTATTTGGAACGCAATAGTGCACATAGTTCTTCAGTTTTCAAGGGCATTACAAAAGGCAAAATTATTCGTCATTTACCCAATACAAGCGATTCTATTTTTTTTTTACAGTGCTGTCGAGAAATTCAAAATTTCTTTGTTGAAAGAGGATATAATGAAAATGAAATAAATAATTCAATGTTCAGTAAAATTATATAAGAGACTATTTAAATAAAAAAAAAGAAAGTTAACAGTAAATCTGATATACCATTGGTCATGGTTACAAAGTACTACCCAGTCATCTGTAATACCAGATGAAATTACTGAAATACTGGGGCACTCTGTCAAGAAACCCTAGTCTCGAAGAAATTTTCAAAGTCAAACTTATTATAGCATAAAAACACAAAAGTTTAGGAGATCTCCTAACAAGTTCGAAACTTAAATGAACGTTTTTTAAAGCATCACTTATTACTCAGTTAGAATGTAATAAACCAGATCATTTACTGACATATTCACTAATCGTAGCATTCCTGCATATTTATATCCGCAACAACTTTCACATAAACATGCATGTATGTTGGGAGTCACTTTATTACAACAAACAAAATTTGCGACGTTTTCTAGTCTTTGATTGAAAATTAAATGACGGAATTGCTATTTTAATCATAAATATTGTTGTTTTACTCTGATGCATTGATCAAAGGAAATGCAAAATTGAGAAATAAACACCACGATGAGCTGTGACGCTTTTTTGCTTCAAAATGAGTAAATCAAGAGGCGAGAGAGTTACGATGATTAATACGATTCATAGATAAATAAAAGAATGCAAATAAGAGACTTGTTTAGAAATGTTTTATGGGTGGATTATGGGATATTGAATAAAAAGCAGGAGGACAGAAAGAAAGAAAGATGAGAAGTCGGGGGAAACGTTCAATGGTGTCTGACATTACAAACAAAAGACAGACGTCGAACGGTTAGAGCAATATGAGAAACTTTAAGTTTGTCTTATATTAAATTTCAAAGAACTTTGACAGAGGGCTAAGGTAAAAAACATAGAACATAATGGCATCTGATCCAACCTGATCCCAACTTTGATGTTTCGGAGGCCCTTGTTTGCTATGCTCCTATTTTGTATTGTTTTATGGACTTTGCTATTGAATAATGTTTGTTATCTCCATATCCTTCATTTCATTGATTGATTGATTGATTGTATATTGTTTAACGTCCCGCTCGAGAATTTTCACTCATATGGAGACTCCACCATTGGAGAGCTGCAAATTTTGTCCTTCACTCGGCACTAAGGGCCATTGAGCAGAGAGGGATCTTTTTCTTGCCAGCACCTACTGCGACACGAGACTTCGGTTTATACAAAGGACCGGTCTCTACATCCCGCAGTGGGATTCGAACCCGCGACGTAAGGATTGATTCCTTACTTCGCGACTCTAGATCAGACGCTCTAACCACTGCGCCGCGTGGGTGACTTCATTTCATTGAACGAAAATTCATATTCACGAACATATTCAAACATTTCACTTGTTTCTCTTCTTTATTCTAAAATTATACACTTTAAAACAGGACATTTAGTTTTAACGCAGCGATGCCCAATAAGTGTTATGTTAAAATAAGTTCAACTTAGCATTATTAAATAAAATTTTCAGTTTCAATTTTGATAAATTTTCAATTTTGATTAATTTTCAATTTTGATTAATTTTCAATTTTGATAAATTTTCAATTTTGATAAATTTTCAATTTTGATAAGATTTATTTTAAGCATTTTTTAGTACATTAAATTTGACAATATGACGCCAAATATAAAAAATATTGAAACAATCACATTACTTTTGGATCAACCCTTGTACTATTTCATTGGAAAATAAACTTCATATATTACAACGTATCAAGCAAAATTTAGAAACTTTTTTTGTTTCTTGAGTATTTATTTAAAATGGGCAATCATAGAGAAGAACAATCCTGTTTTGATTCTCTACGGGGTTAGCTCTCGTTTTCTTGTGCCTAATTAGTTCTAATAATAGAGTAAACTCTACTTTAGAATCAGCTTAGCTCCAAAATAATTTGATTTTCTTTCACACATGTACCAAACTTTATGTTTATAAAGGTAAATCGTAGTGTTAAGAACAGTTTCATATGACCCTTAAGATATCACCAGGTAATATAAAATGTTGTGTTGTTTCAAATACTTACAAGAATCTCCCTCTGTACTAGGGTTGCATTTGATAGGAAGAGAATTATGTTTACTAATGCCCTGTATATGTTCTTGTGATGTAGAAGAAGGTGATGTAGCCTCGGACTCCATATCAGAAGAACTGCTGAAAAATATCAGAGTAATATCTTAATTTATTTGTATCTAAAGACCTTTTACACTGAAAAAATCCGATCTACTGCAAAACTTTAACTAATAAAGTTGGCGAGATTCTAATTTCTACGAGTCATTCTGATATAGTACAAAAAAATTATGAGTACGATCAACAATTTTTATTGTTTATGTATTTTTGAAAACAAATTTTTATACAGTATTATTAGATATTGGGTGTTCTTCCGACATCTTTACCCTGTCTCGGCTTTCTGGCAGAATGCTAATACATGTTAACAGACAGACATTGCATTTCCAGGTGAAGAAACAATTAATACGAGGGATGTTTGAAAAGTTTGTGGACGCTGTCAATTTTTGTTATATTAATTTCAAGAAATTTTTAAAAAGGACGTCATATGTAAAACCTTTTGTTTTGTTGATATGTGAAGTTTCATTCCATTCATTCAAGAGAAATCAATTTACGTCATTTCAAACATCAACACGTTTTCGTACCCGTGGAATACAATTAATAACAATGTAGGGTCAAAATATAGCGTCAAGAATTTCTCAAAATCACTATCCCTATAAATTTAACACAATATAATCCAATACCCACTTGTTGAAAACCTGTTTCTATCACCTGACATTTACTTTTAACAATTGTTCTCGTTGTATAATTTCTTTTGTTGCATTTTAATTTCCTTTATTACTTAACTCTGCATTCACATGATCGGCAACTCTGAAGGGCCCATGTTTTTTCTTTGACTTTCTAACTATTAAAAGTTTTTGTTCAGAATTTTACAGTTATATCCTTTCTCCACAGATTGTCCACCTTTGACACAAAGTCTTTGTCACTCAAATACTTTCCGTACTATTTGTACGGAAATACACAATTGGCTTGTGACATTTAGTATTCCTCCATCAATTTAAGAGTTTATTCAGGATTTTTTCTGAGTAAAACGTAACATTAATCGTTATCTGCTGCTTTTTGGTGTCGTTTTTAATGATGACAACCTATTTATAAAAATGATTTCTTTTCAACGAAGCAAAATATTTATCTATAATTTGGAATATAAATTGATGTTATAGTTCTTAATTTTCAAACTCTAAGTTTTTTTTTCGATTTTGCTCCATTTTACCGAGAATATCATGCAGTACAGGCATCATTTATTGTAATGTGTGTAGCTTACAAAATTTTTACCTGCTCTGTGATTTGATTTTTGCTTTTTTTGTATCTTGATAAGTTTGGAGTTAAAACTTATTAAAACAAATAATAATACAAGTCATTTAAATTTATTTTAAAATATATTTGTTACCATTTTGGATAACATATGACAACTAATCAAAAAGATATAACAGAAGTCCACGATATTTTCGAACAACCCTCGTTGAGATAAAGAAAAATATTAAGTTGGAAAGTCCAGTAAATAATACAAAATTGGAACAAGGCAAATATGGACGGAGGTTCTTGAGAAAAAAGTTTTGAGTTTGGATTATTTACCAAGGAGGAGTGAGCATCTCCTGCTGACCGGTCACATCCACCGTGTACTCCTTGTCATGATCGGAAAATAACGGAAAAGTCCGTCGACAATTCAGTTTGTAAAAATTGGCTTACGATTGGTATTAAAAAAAAATCAATTAGCATTTGAATCCACGATGAAAATTGTGGAGATAATGAAAGGTATTCGAGCTCAAAAAACATTACAATATAGCAGCAAAGCAAATACAGACCTCGAAAACATCAGAAGTGGGATGTCAGTTCTTGTATTGCGCAAATAAAAAAAATTTGACCAATCAAATGTTCTTTAGAACCCTTAGACTTCCTCTTTTTGGTATTTAGTTTATTGAGATTGAGTCAGTCCATATTGATACAAAGATGTTCATTAAAACCTAAAATCCCAATAGAAAGCAACAAATCATTTTCTGAAATTTTGTACGTTTTTGTACCCTACAGAAATAATTTGATGTAAAGTTTGTAAGCTTCAGTATTTTAACCTCCTCCGTGATCCCAATTTTTTTTTACTGTAGTTTGAAATATATCTTGATATATGTTTATACAGTCCCTGAAACGTTCTTCTTTCAAATTTCCCTTCGTTCAGCGTGTGTTCAACGTTCGTTCACCCTTCGCTCTTAAATCGTTATTTTGTGTTCACTGAGCGCTCGAGTTCACCGTGCATGAAACGTTCAACGTTTGCTCTTCGTACCGTCTACTTTGAATCACTTTGCGTTCACCGTTCACTTATCGTTCAATTTTTATTGTCATTTGAAACTTTCAAGTGAAAGGACTTATCTTCTTGATGGTGAGGATTTGCACCTTTCTTAAATTTAATTACTAAAATATCCTGTTTGAAGAATCATTTTTCATGGCAAAAATTATCTACGATATTTATATTTTTATTATTATAACTTACCTGTTACGTTATTTATAAATTTTTATTGGAAAATAAATGTTGGTACAGTCTCTGAAACGTTCTACTTTCCCACCTGAATGGTGAACGAACGCAGAACGAACGGTGAGTGAACGATGTGCGAACGCTGAACACAACTTGGTGAACAATGTGCGAACGGTAAACGGTGAGTGAACGCAGAACACGAACGGAGCGCGAACGCTAGCGCAAAGTGAACAGTGAACAAACGGTAAACGAACGCAAGATGAACGATTTATTCGGAATATCTCCGATCTTTTCCTTTAATTGAAATTATTCTATTATTCTATAATTCTAATTTCAGGTGCTTAAATATAATATAATTCAACAATATATAAATGAATAATAAAAACAGTTTTTTTCTGCACGAACATACATTTTCAATTATTTTAATAACACAATTTTAATTGCCGTAAAACATGTGTATTTATTTCCGAAAGCGTGTAGTTTAAATAAACAATTAATTTACTGATATAGTATATTTCTTTTAATACTTTTAACTAATAAAATAATGTGGACTGTAGAATATAAAACTACTACTTATAGAATGAATTAATTACATTGTACCCGGTTGAAACAGCCATACATGTATTTTCGTGCTTAAGCTATTGTGAGTAAAATTACATTTTTTTTTAAAATTTACAAATGTCTGTTGATGTATTGCATAAATACACTCCAATTATAAAATTCTAATGCAAAATATTAAAAATTTATGTGTTAACATTATTCTTTTTAAATGATTATTTAAGCTAACTTCTACATGTATCTGTTAATATTTCCCGGCCGTGATTATACTCGGACAAGATGATGGAAAGAAGTAATCAAAATATTTATAATAGATTAAATTTTCAAAACTAAATAAGTAATGTGATGTCATGGATTTTATTAAACAGGGAAATGTACGAGAGAGAGAGAGAGAGAGAGAGAGAGAGAGAGAGAGAGAGAGAGAGAGAGAGAGATACCCTCCTTCATTCTCAGATATTTGTTGTATCAAATAAAAAGTCTTATTATTTTTCCTAAATATTCCAAGCAGTAAATGCTATCAATTTTCTAGGATTTACAAATCCATTTGACAGTATTCATCGGCTTTTATTTTCCATCTTCAAGTTCACTCAGTGCACAGGAAGTCCAAGTTCTTGTCCTGTCAATCAAAGTCATTCGACACAGTGGAGTTTTGGTAATATCTCGTTTGACCGAACATTACGAAGGCAAAGAGTCACTTAGTATTCCAAGAAGTTTTAATATATTTTCCTATCATTTCTAGATCTGTGTAGATCTAAATATATGTTTGGAAGGATTAAGTTTGAAATTGAAATTGAAACATATTCCTTGCCAATTAAAAGTACAACTGTCGGCACATGTATACGAGGGTTGTTCGAAAAGTTCGTGGACGATGTAATTTTCTCCGAAGATATTTTGCAAGTTGAAAAATTTTGTTTATTACATTTAATGATAATATATTTTGAAATAATATGCAAAATTTCAGTAAGTTTTACTTACAATTATTAAAGTTATATCAATTTTTATGATACATTGTCAATGCGGAGCAACTTTGGTTATGTTTTATAAAACAAATCTAGCATATTCTCAGAAACTCTTTC
Source organism: Saccostrea cuccullata (assembly GCF_032062105.1). NCBI lineage: Eukaryota > Metazoa > Mollusca > Bivalvia > Ostreida > Ostreidae > Saccostrea > Saccostrea cuccullata. Next base: position 17,048 of record NW_026937349.1, on the reverse strand, counting down.
AATGTGACGATCCGCCGATTTTTTTCATTAAACTAATTTCGGCACCAAACGAGTACAAACCTTTTTCAAATCCAAGAGATTTTGTGATTATTTCATGTACCACAGACGTACTTATTTCAATTTTACCCGCTTTATCCCTTACTGCTAATCTGCTATCTTTGTTAAGACTTGTAACATTGACGCTGTCAAGTCAGAATCAATAGTTGGAGGTCTTTCTTACTTTTCGTCATCCCAAGTTTCACATCGTCCTTCATTGAATCATTTATACAACTTGTACACCATCGATCATGATACTTTTCACTTATCCTCACATTCATCTAAGAAATTGTTTTGTCTCAAGAGGAGTATTTCTTGCTACCACACAAAAGTTTATCACAGCGCGCTGCTCTGTGACGTCCATTTCTGACGCCCTTTTTTACCGTGAATTGAGACTGTTAACTTTCATTTTAAATCGATAATTAGAGAACCACTTGCTCAAAAAAACCTGAAACTTCTCAGATATGACGATTGCCTTTTATTGTGATATCATATTTAATATCATAAATTTTTGAGCGCAAAATTTGAAAAAAAGTCTGTGATGACAATATCGACTAAAAATATTCAAATACCCAGAAAACAAGGATGCTCCGCGACCCCCTGCTAAAGAAATTAGAATGGCTGTAACATTTTTATTCAATGGACCCAAACATTGAAAAGTTGTATTTTTACTGGAAATATGGTATAAGAAAAGTATATAAAGTTTCATTTCAAACATACAAATACAGCGGTCAGTGCCGAACCCGTCCACGAATTTTTCGAACAACCCTCGTATTTGGAAATACTTTTGTTTAATGACTGATTTGATGTTCGTTTTAAGACTGATTTTTCTTGTGTTACAATACACATTAATATTTATTAAAATATACTGAAAATGCTAACTAAGATTTTGATTTCGGGAGAAAAGGCGCCGATGGTGGGAGGGGGGCGGCTCTTAATCAAACATATATTTAGGTAAGGTGAAGGAAGGGATTACTTTTCTAATTAACGTAAAGTAGAAAAAATTCTAATGTATTACAGTTCAAGCAGTCTTTTCTAAAATTTAAAATCACACTATCAATTTAATTAGCTCTAAAGAAATTTAATTAACTGATTAACTGCAGTACTGTTCATTATTCTCAGACGTACATCTAGTTCTGTTTTCGTGCATTTTGTTTTTAAATACGTGTTAGAAATTTTTTTGTGTGTGTATGTATTCTTGTTTTGTTAAAGAATTAACGATTTGTCGTCTTTTACATTACAATAAAATGTCGCCCTGCTTGAAGCTTTTGTACATTGCCCTTATTGAAAGAGCCATAGCGAATTTGATAGTAACTTTCGTCTACTCTAGTAGTGAATTTTTAAATACATTATATAACCAAAATTTTCATACAACGCTTGTTTATACATGCCTTATAGCAAATCACACAAAAATAATATTTAAATATTAATGGTTCCCTCATATACTGAGGTATCCCCCTAAACGATGACCAACTGTAGCAAACGACCACCCTTAAACAGAAATACAAACTCTGAATAACTTTATTTGGATATGACAGCACTTCATTGTATTTAGATAATTTTGGTTAAAGGTGGTCTTCATATAAAAAATGTTGAAAGATGTATTAATTTTATTTCTCAAAATTATTTTAAGATTCAACAATCTGTCTTTAATTTCTCCATCCGATTACAATGACTTCGTGGCATAGTGGTATGATTTCTGGATTGAAGACATAATGATCGTGAGTTCGAGTCTCACAGTGCGTTTTTCTTATCTATGCTATTATTTTTTCTCTCTGTGCATTTTCCCTGTTTTTTTTTTTTCATTTTATAATACATGTATAAATAATGTAAGAGTTATATAATACATCAATACACATTGAAATTATCTCATGAAAAACAATTCTAGACTATTTTTATGACCCAAAGCCATAGCTGCTAGCTTGTTGTATTTTTTAAAATCTTGTTTTGAATAAGAGTATTTAACAAGTAAAATGATTGTCGTGTAACAAACTTGTAACAAACTCACAACTATGAAACTATAACACTGGTCAACAAATACTAACATACATGTAATTTGATATTGAATTGAAAATGTACATTAGCTGTAAATAGAAACAGGTGATTTCTTTTTAAATACTTGAGTCGGCCATATCGTCAGTAAGGCAGCTATGGCTCTTTAATATTTTAGCATCGCTCTACAATCATGTAGGTACTTAATGGATTATTGTCCAGGGAAATTTCATAGATAAAGTAACAGCTAATTTATAATAATAGAAATATAATAGATACTTTTTGCGATGAAATAATTATTCTTTGAACACGATCTTAGTTATTTTATTAAAAACCGTGTAAATCCTTACCATCAAAAAGATAAGTCCTTTCACTCCGGAGTTCCGAGTGAAAATAAAGACTGAACGATAAGTGAACAGTGAACGCAAGGTGAACGCAAAGTAAACGGAACGAAGAGCGAACGGTGATCGTAAAACTGTGAACGGAGAGCAAACGGTGAACGAACGCTGAGCGAACGGGAAAATGGGAAAGTAGTACGTTTCAGGGACTGTATTAGCACATTAAGTACCTACATGTAATTAGTATATGTATGAAGAACGATGATAACATTTTAAATTCAAATGAAGACAATGTAAAAATACTTCAAGCATGGCAACATTTTGTTCTCGAAATTTAGATATATCGACGACGTATTGTCAATTAACAATGGTAATTTCCATTCCTAAGTCGATACAATATATCCTGGTGATAATGAGATAAAAGATACCACAGAGTCTATGACATCTGTTTAATACTTGGATATATTTCTTGGACAAAGACGTAAATGTAATCTAACAACCAATATATATGATAAACGTAAAGACTTTAGTTTTTCTATCGTCAACTTCCCTTACTTACGCAATATACCTTCATCACCTGCATACGAAGTATATATATCCCAGCTGATTCGATACGCAAGAACATGCTCTACGAATGAACAATTTCTAAAACGAGGTCAATTATTGACAAGCAAGTTGATGAAACAAGAATATCAGCAGCCTCGTTTAATGTCATCATTTTGTAAGTTCTATGGTCGCTACAATGACCTTGTCAGGAAATACAATTTATCATTGAGTCAAATGCTGACAGACGTTTTTCATACCAATTGTCAGTCAATTATTTATACAATAAATTGACGACGGACTTTTTTCTTTATTTCCCGATCAGGACAATGAGCATACGGCGGGTCTGATCGGTCAGCAGGGGGTGCTCACTCCTCCACCTCTGATGTTTCGGGGGTCCGTGTTTGCTCTGCTCCTATTTTGTATTGTTTTATGGATTTTGATTTTGAATACTTTTCGTTATCACCATATCCTTCGTTAATATGTTAAAGACGACAAATTGTTTGAGGTTGGATAATTATCAAAGATTATTTTTTTACCAATTGCGACAAATATAAAAAAAACAATATCCATTTCAAACACGTATTTTTAAGAAATGCACAAAAACATGTAAGAACTAGTTCTAAGAAATACAAACAGTACAGCGGATATTCAGTTAATAAAAAATCTTTAAAGCGTATCAAATTTATAGTGTGTTTTTTAAAAAAGATGAATCGTTTAAAATGTTCTACATTATATTTTTTTTCTTTACATATACAAAGTCTATAATTAGAGAGAAAAAAAATTCCTTCCTTCACCGAATCTAAATATATGTTTGCCATTTAGTACGGTTAAGAGCACCAACCCCCCACCCCACCCCCAGGCGCCTTTTCCCCCTTAATCGAATACTCAGTATTTTCAGTTTATCTAATTAACATTTTATGTGTATTGTAAAACAAACATTTCAGTCTTAAAACAAACATCAAGACAGTCATTAAACAATAGTAGTTTAAATATTCATATGCCGACAGTGGTTTTTTAAATTGGCAGGGAGTCCGTTTCAAATTCGATCTTAATCCTTCCAAGTATATATTTCCAATATTTTTTATTAAATGTTTTCTTCAGAAATGTGGAAAGAAGATCTAAAAGAAGGATATGGAGATAGCAAACAGTATTCAATATCAAAGTCCATTAAACAATACAAAATAGGAACAGAGCAAACACGGACCTCTGAAACATCAGAGGTGGAATAAGTTGCGTTGGAGGAGTGAGCATCCCATGCTGACCGGTCAGTCTTCATATTTTTGCTAATTCTTCAATTACCAACTGTTCTTTTCAAAAATGAATTTGATGGGGATTCTGTTCTTACACCTAAAAGGCAATGGGCGATGACATATTTGAAAGTTCTGTGTTACGGAAAAGAAATTTTATCAAGACTTATTTCAATGCACAGTACTAAAGGATTGAAAGGTACAAAGCGTGAAGTGAATACAGCTCAGTATTTGTGTCTCTTATGCCTGGTTCTTTCAAACGATATACAGCTCAATCCAGGACCGCTATGTGCTCAACCAACCTTAGCTTGTATCGGCTGCAAGGCAAAAGTCAGTGGAAACAGTCAAGGTAATTTAGAAGTTTTGACCGCAACTGAATGGATTAGTGATACTTGTATTGACTTAATAGCTAATCATTACGATTTAGACCAGTCTGTTGAAGAAGGATATGGAAATAACGAACAGTATTCAATCTCAACGTCCATCAAACAATAAACAAATAAGAGCAGAGCACACGGACCTCCGAAACATCAGAGGTGGGATCAGGTGCCACGGAGGAGTGAGCATCCCCTGCCGACCGGTCACACCCGCCGTGTGCTCGTTGTCATAATCAGGAAATAACGGAAAAAATCCGTCGTCAAATCAGTGTATAAATAATGGACTGAAAATTGGTATGAAAAACGTCAGTCAGCATTTCATTCAATGATAAATTGTATTTGCTGACAAAGTCATTGTATCGACCATAGAATTTACGAAATGATGACTTTAAACGAGACTGTTGATATTCTTGTTTCATCAACTTGCTTGTCAATAATTTACCTCGTTTAAGAAATTGTTCATACGTAGAGCATGCTCTTGCGTATCGAATCAACTGAGATATATATACTCCGTATGCAGGTGATGAAGGTATATTGCTGCATAAGTAAGGGAAGTTGACGATTAAAGTCATTATGTTTATCATATAGCTTGGTTGTTAGATTACCATTAGTGTCTTTTTCAAGTAAAATATCCAAGTATGAAGCAGAAGTGTCGGACTCTGTGGTATCTTAATCTCAAGCTCACCAGGATATATCGTGTCGAGGTAGGAATGGAAATTATCATTATTAATTGACAAGACCTTGTCCAAGGTCTCCCAAAAACTGTCACATTCGGTCATCTAAACGTCTTTGGACTCCGAAACAAATTAGATCAAATAAAAATATTATTACGAAATTGCAAATTTGACATATTTGCTATCACTGAAAGCAAATTAGATAGAAATATCATGGACGCTGAAATTCAGATAAAGGGATATAATTTAGTTCGGCGAGACAGAAATCGGCATGGTGTCCTTGTTTATGCTAAAGAAAAATGGACCATATCTAACGTACAGATACGCGACAACATGGAAATACTTTCTTTGGATATTAAGAAATATAACTCACCGAAAATCACAATTGCTGTCGTTAATAGACCACCGGACGCAAAAGCTGACTGGGTTTCTACTTTTAAAAACGTAGTTGACGAAATAATGACAGACAGTAGTGAGGTAGTAATTCTTGGTGATTTTAACATTGATGAACTTAAAAAACACCAACTTCAAATCTCAGATGGAAATAAACGGATTACACCAAGGTATTAACACACCAACGCGAGTTACAGAACACTCCGAAACCCTCTTCGATCACATCGATATCTATGTTAGAGACAAATTCCTCTACTTAAATTCTGGAATTATTCTTATCAGCATTAGTGACCATTATTTAGTGTATACAATTAGAACCAAAACAATTAAAGAAAATAAACAACACATTTACATCAAATATAGAGATATGAAACATGCAGACGAGTATGCATTCCTATCCGACCTTACTTCGACGAACTGGAGAAACCTGGAAAATATAAATGATATGTGGGCCTTATTTAAAGACATTTTTTTAAAGTCATTGACAAACACTTTCCAATGAGGGAGAGGCGCATCAGGGTGGATTCTGAGAACTGGATAAATGACAACATATTGTCAGAAATGCTACAACGTGACTTTCTACATCGGAGAGCACTCAAATGCCGATTGGAATGCTTACAAAGCGGCACGAAACCGAGTAGGGATCCAGATCAACGAATCAAAACGCGAACTTGTACTCGAGGTAATCGAGCAGGCACACGCTAAGCCCAAGAATACGTTGGATCGTATAAAGGAGTTTCTTCCCTCGAAACGAACTCAATCCACAACAACTCATTTAGAAGTCGATGGTGAAACAATTACATGACCTCGGGAAATCGCAAATAAATTCAATGACTTCTTTTCTAATATCGGAGATACATTTGCTTCTAATTTCGACAATTCCCTACCAACGGTTCCTCAACAAACGCCAGAAGGTTCATTTTCCATATCTTTTGTTAGTGAAAGCTTTGTTACCAATGAAGTACTTTCTATGTCGTACTCAAAAGCCATAGGTTTAGATGAAATTTCAGTTAAAATCCTTAAACAAAGTATTTGTGTCTTAGGAGATATTTTAACGCATACCTTGAAATGTTCAATTTAGTCGGGTGTTTTTGTTGATGAGTGGAAAAGTGCTAGGGTTACACCATTGTATTAAGCTGGTGAGAATTTTTTGCTCAATAATTATCGCCCAGTTTCGATATTTCCTATCATAAGCAAAGTCTTAGAAAGACATGTTCAGAATTCTCTTTATGAATAGCTCATGCGTAACAATGTAATTAATGAAAAACAATCTGGGTTCAGACCTAAGCATTCATGCGAAACAGCACTTCAAAGTATAATCGAAAAATGATTACAAAACATTGATAGTGGTAAACTCACTGGTGTTTTATTTGTTGATCTTAGCAAAGCATTTGATAAGGTGAATCATAAAGTTCTTCTCCACAAATTACTTTCTTTTAGAAAATGCAAAGACTCGTTTAATTAGTTCAAGTCGTATTAGTCGAATAGAAAACAGTGTGTTAGATGGAATGGTACTCAGTCAGAAAATTAGACATAACTATAGGTGTTCCTCAAGGATCAATACTTGGGCCATTGTTTTTCATCCTTTATGTCAATAACTACTCAGACTGCTTGAAACACTCAGCAGCTCACATGTATGCTGATGAAACAACTCAGAATGTCTCAGATAAGAGTATCAATGTTATTGAAAATAAATTACATAGCGATCTTATCAATACGCTAGAATGGATAGAGAAAAACAAGTTAACAATCAATCTTAAAAAACACAGTGCAAGTTAATTGGTACCGAACAAAGATTAAGAAGCTGTAGGAATTTATACTTGGTGATTACATCGATAGGTGTCTTACATGGTCTGAACACGTTGAAAATTTAACGAAAAAACTTGATTCCAAAATAGGTGTTTTGTCTCGATTTAGATCATTCATGTCCTCTGAGTAATTGTTAAAAAATTTTAATACAATTGTTTTCCCAATTTTAATTATTGTTGTACTGTTTGGGGCAATATGAAAAACAAAGAAGGTCTTAGCAAGCTATGTAAACTCCAAAAGCGAGCTGCTAGAGTGGTTTTAAATACTACATTTTATTATATGATTGAATTATAATTTCCATCTCTCTAATTGGCTGAAATCCAACTATGTTAGAAAAATATTACGTTGTATTGACCTGCACGTGACGTTCCAGGTCATTACAAGGATTTATTTCCTCTACATTGATCTAAAGATAGATTGGGAATTCCAAATTGAAGCAAATTGTTTTAGAAAGCTATTTAAAAGACTATGATCTTTATTTTCATGTAAACAAAACATAAGCGAATGTATATTTTAGGTGAGGGTGGTACGAGAGTATGCAGGGACCCCCCTCCAACACTTTTACTGAACAACAATTTTTGTTTTACTTGTTGGCAGTCAGTTTTCCCTGATAATACTCCTTCCTTTCAAAATCTATCCTATAAAAAGACTGACATTATATTTCTTTCATGGCTACTAAAATTGATTTTTAAAAAAAATTTCAAATTGATATGACTGGTAAGGTTTATTAACATTTTAATTCTGCTACTCTCTTATATTTGGCTAGGACTTAATAAAATGCAAACAAGTAATGAGCTGTATCATTTTATCATTGAATCATTTAATAAAACAATTATTGCTGTTTTTTCGGTCAATACAATGATTTAGCTATCTTCGGAGTACAATATTCACCTCACCCTTCAGGCTCGGTGAATATTGTACTCCTCCGATGGCTAAATCATTGTAGTGACCTCAAAAACCAGCAATTATTTTATATTATACACCTACATCGGAAATGTTTCAACAACTGAGATGGATGCCAGTTGACGAATATTTTACGTATAGAACTGTCATCCTTGTTTTTAAAGTCTTAAATGGATTAACTCCAGATTATTTCGATGTTTTTAAATATCATAGAAGATCTTTTACAATTTACGGTTCCCAGCTATGGAATAAATTGCCAGAATTTTTTAAAAATTGTCCATCATTGCGAAGTTTTAAATCAGCATATGTGAGAAATTATTTCCGGTCTACAAACTAAAATGTTAATCACATAGATCATACTTCTGATGTTTTAAGACGCAGCTTAGACAAACCATTTGTAAATATTGATTTTTATATTCTATTCGCTCTATATTTATATGCTTCTGTACATAATCTTCTGTCTGTACAAATGTTTTCAGGACCACACTGTGAACTAATTGTGCCATCATGTATAAATAAAGGATATTATTATTAAGGTCTTCCGTCTCCAACGGAAGACCTGATTGTTTTCATTCGGTTTCTTTTTCCCTATTATTAGGTCTTATCACCTTTCTGTGGAAAAACCAATTGATTTTCTTCTGTTTCTTATTATTCCGCTTCTTCTTATTTTTCTTAAGCTGATTTTTTGTTTCGATATTTATCGAAAAGACTTTTTGTTCATCGTAAAGGTCAGGAACAAATTTGACCCAACGCGTATGAACTATGACTACTTTCAAAGTTATTGCCCCTTTTGCAAGAAATGCTTGTTATCGCTACTCCTTTGAAACCGTAAACCGTAGAAATATAAAACCTTCACTAAAGTCTTCAACTAATTGAGAGGAATTTGGAATCTATTCATTGCGAAAGTATTCGGTGACCCTTTCAATGAGTTATTGCCCCTGAAACTTTTTTAATTTTAGAAAAAATTTTAAAAAATTAAAACGAGAAGTGATAGAGACATGGGACCAACTGCATTAGATTCATTGACCTTTGATCATGAATTTATTACAAAGGTCAAAGGTCAAGGTCATTCCAAAACTGAAAAATTAAGCTCTTTTTATATTTTTTTTGTCTTTAAACATATACAAACTCTCTTAGCATCATTAATATGTACTCTTAAAACTATTTTAAAAATTTGATTCGTATTTCTTAAGATTGATCCTAATAAAAGTTATCACCCTTTGTGCAAAAAAC
>NW_026937349.1:0-5000 GCF_032062105.1 Saccostrea cuccullata | reverse complement strand
AGTTCTATCTACTGGAGTCGTCAAAATTCGTCCATCGTCGTCACTTCCGGCCATACCGGAAGTAGTCGAAAAACGCGTTTTTTTGCCGTTCTTGACAAGTTTTGGGGTTACATATGTCTCTGGGAGCATAAAAAGTAATTTTTCCGTCCGTCGTTGTCACTTCCGGTCAAACCGGAAGTAGCAAAAAATGGCTTATTTTGAAGGTTTTGATGCAAAATTGTAATTATAAAGTCACAGGAGACTACTTAGCTCACTGCTTTCTTTTGTTCCGTTACTTCCGGCACTTCCGGTCAAAACCGGACGGAAGACCTACTCGTTGCTTTGCAACGAGCTTTGCTCTAGTTATTATTATTTTTCTTACCGATATTGTGCACGCGATTTCTCAGAAACGGCTGGACCGATTCTCACCAAATTTTCAGATCTGATAGATATTTATCTGAACCTTGTCGGAAACTTTTCGTAAGTACGTCGTCACTTCCGGTCGTGAGATATGGACGATTTACTGATTTTTAGAGGGTCAGCTTGTCCTGAGATCTCCTCCTAAACGACTTAAGATATCGACTTGAGATTTTCAGTGAAGGTAGAGGAAGGATAGTAAATGTGACATTTTGCATATAGAGCTTTCCAGGTAAGAAGGCATCGACACTCGCCTAGGCTCAAAAAATAGCCTCATACTCATCTCGCAAAAAATGACACGTTTTCTTTTATATCTTTTTACCTGTTAATATTTTGTTAAGACATATATAATAAAAAATGTGCAATATAAGAAGACCTTTCATTTGATATGAAGAAAATGAGGTTAGCCCTTCAAATTTCGGGCATAGAGGGGCCAAAAGTCTCTCATCTATAACTTTTTAATGATCAATATTTTTTTTTAAAAATTACTGAAGCAAAGATATTCAACTTAACAATTTGCAACTATATATACTAAAAATTTGACCATATGTTACGTAATAAAGGGTCACAGAGGGCTAGAATGCTAAATCTTTGACGCTTTATATCTCGAAATTTTGAATATTTTGATAAGCAATACTGAACAAAAGATGGTCAAAATAATGTTCCCAACAATATGCATAATTTTAATTTGTTCAATTTTTCAGTCCACACTTCCGTTGTAAACCGGAAGAACATGTAATTTAAATACATGTACATGTATAGCGATTTTTTTCACATTTTCTAATGAATGTAATTGTTCATTATAGAGATTTAAAGAATGCGTAGCATCTTAATATTTCCATCGGAAGTGCGGTTCGTTCAAACCGGAAGTTGTCTAAAATTAGTATTTTCCATCGAAACTTTCAGGGATGATTACTGCATGCTTGATGTAGAGTTGAAAGTAGTTTTGAGCACATACGGTCGCACCGGAAGTGAAGAAGTAGAACCGGAAGTTGATTGGAATTGATAGATCCTACATTTTTTGGTGTTTCTCAACATATTTTGAAGAATTCTTGTACCTTTTTGACATTTTTTATCCTGTCAGTGGAATTATCCCAACACAGGCCTTGTGCCGTTACACGGCTTATATGTATATATGTTCGTAGACTGTTTTGTGTTATTCCGTTTTTGTCCGTGTGAAATGTTTTAGTTTACCGTTTATATCCGGATACTACTTGTGTTACTATTCAGTGTTTCTCTTGCATTCAAGATCGCAACTGGCGCCTCGGCTGCACCACTGTTTTTCTATCATGTTTGAGACTTTAGAGCCACAATAGAGTAAGTTAATAATGCTAAATCAGTTTAATGTACATTCTATTTATATAAATTCAGTTAGGAAATATTTCTTTGTGTAAATTTAACTTTAAACTTGCAAAATTCAGTGTCAATGTCAGTGATGTGTATTCAGTCTTGTTTTGTTCTTTTTGTTTGTAGCCTTTATCGTAAGATCATCTATGTGTCAACTGAATAAAATCTTAAACGATGATTGAGGCGTTATAGGCCTTATTCCATCAGATATTGAGATATTTGAGATATTTTCTGAAATAATTTTAATAATTATGATCTGTGTTGAGAGACTACATTAAATAAGCGTAAACGAAAAAAATACATTCTGAAATCTATTTCTTGTGATGACACAGCATAGAACTCTAAAGAAAAGTGGGTCGGAAGACCTGCTTGTTGCTCTAGCAACAAGAACGCATCTAGTTATTATTATTATTCTTTCTTCATAGTACAGCCGATATCTCAGCTGTGCGTGGACGGATTTCAAAGATTTTCACAGGGGTTATGCATCATGTGAATATCTCCAGACGTGTTTTTCATTTTTTTTAAAATTCACTTTTTTTCGCGATTTTTGGGGATTTTTGTTTTTTTTTAAAGGCATTTTGTCCAGCAGTTTTCTCGAGAACGGCTAAACTTATGAAAGTGAAACTCACTGAGGTGATAGAACATCGAACTCCGTTATGGTGAACGACCTTTATTTTTCGTCGTCGGCACTTCCGGTCGCAAACGGATGTGAATTCAAAAAGTCCCATTTTTCAACTTTTTTGTTTTTCGATATTTTTCTTTAGGATTTACAGGGTTTATAGTGTGTCTAATGAGAATTCTAAATATGTGTTCCGTGTCTTGATGAGTGCATTTATTGAAAAGATATGACCAAACCAAACTTTGTCCCACTGTCGGGGGTTCGAATCCCGCCGTGGGCGTTCCCAAATTTTTTTCTTTGTTTCTGTCATTTTTCAATTGCAAATGCCTTTTCTCACTTTTATAACATGTATGAAATATTTTGCCGATTTTTAAAAGCTATATTTAAAGATATTTTGAGGTTTACCTTTAATAATCATGATATATGTTGAAAGACTGCTGTAAATGAACGTAAACAAAAAAAAATTCTGAAATCTATTTCATGGGTTGACGCAGCATAGAACTCTAACGAAAAGTCGGTCGGAAGACCGCTTGTTGCTCTAGCAACAAGAACGCATCTAGTTATTCTACTGTTTCTTATTTTTATTCTTTTTATTATTTTTTTTCCAAAATTTTGTGCACGCGATTTCTCGAAGACTACTGGATAAAATTACATGAAATTTTCAGAAACGATGTGTCCTAACATGAACTTGATCTATCTGAGTGATTTTTTGAAAATTCTTATCTGGTGCCAAATTACGGGACATTTCCTGGTTTTAAAATGACATTTTGTCTGTGGTTAATCTCAATAACGGTAAAAGATATCGATGTGAAACTTTCAGGGATTATAGATCGTGATAGATACTATCCAGGACGCGACATTTCGTTCGTCGTCAATACTTCCTGTCGTTAGGAGATGCGAATTGAAAAAAACGTATTTTCTAACTTTTTTGTTTTCCAACATTTTTTTTATTATTTTTTGGAATATTAATAGAGACCTTTCTACTGATCTTTACTATATTAGTTGTTTGAAGATTGGTTAATCTGAACTCAAGATATTAACATTTGAAAATCTGAAGCGGGCCCAAGATGGCGGCTGCCTCTGTCAACTCCGCCATTTCGCGAGTAGGGGTTAATGGAGGCAGCTGAGCGTTTGATTAAACGATTCTGACATAAGGATACATGAAATGTAAAAAACTACTTCGACTCTTACGTAGTAGTGAAATGGTTGGAGGAGTTACGTCCCGTTACTTGTTTATATTATAATAGATAATCAATGTAAATATTGTAATTAATTGGTCAATTGACAAAAGAATTATACAAGTATTATTGATAAATGATGTTCTGTTAGAAAATAATAATAGTGTTGCCAAAAGAAAGGCATTCTGTTGTATTTTATCAATATGATATCTGATAACTTATGCTCATTGATTAAGTTGAGGTACAAGGGGGCTGTACAGCCAATTGGCTTGTGTCTGCACTTTGGTACAGAAACCAATTAGTGTATCAAATTGTGCAAAATTGCCGTAGTCAGTGACTAGTTAAAATATAGCTGTATGAGGTTATTTTTGTTATTAGGACAGAGAAGCTCTTACAGGTGAACTGTTGCAAAAGTATACACAAGTATGTTTAGAGCAGTACTCCCAATAGCTTAATGGTTAGCGCGTTGGGGATAAAAAAGTAAAAAAAAAAGGGCATTCACGTTGGCGACATGGGTTCAATCCTCCTTGTGACCAAAATTTCGAATCTCTTTTCAGCTCGATTTTACGTGGGTTTCTTTTCCTAAAACGGACGGAAGACCTCTCGTTGCTCGCAACGAGATTGTATCTAGTTCTTTTTATTATTTTTTTCCCAAAATTTTGTGCACGCGATTTCTCGAAGACTACTGGATGAAATTACATAAAATTACAGAAACGATGTGTCGTAACATGAACTTGATCTATCTGCGCGGTTTTTTCAAAATTTTTATCTGGTGCCAAGTTACGGGACATTTCCTGATTTTAAAATGACATTTTGTCTGTGGTTAATCTCAAGAACGGTAAAAGATATCAATGTAAAACTTTCAAGGATTATAGATCGTGATAGATACTATCCAGGACGCGACCTTTCGTTCGTCGTCAATACTTCCTGTCGTTAGGAGATGCGAATTGAAAAAAGCGTATTTTCTAACTTTTTTGTTTTCTAATAGTTTTTATTTATTTTTGGAGTATTAATAGAGACCTTTCTATTGATGCTTACTATATAAGTTATTTGATTATGGTTAATCTGAACTCTAGATATTAATATTTGAAAATCTGAAGCGGGCCCAAGATGGCGGCTGCCTCTGTCAACTCCGCCATTTCGCGAGTAGGGGATTATGGAGGCAGCTGAGCGTTTGATTAATTAATTGAGTTTTGTTGATAAATGATGTTCTATTAAAAATAAATTAATTAATTGAGTATTGTTGATAAATGATGTTCTATTAAAAATAATAATAGTGTTGCCAAAAGAAAGGCAGTCTGTTGTATTTTATCAATATGATATCTGATAATTTATGATCATTAATTAAGTTGAAGGTACAAGGGGGCAGTACAGCCAACTGGGTTGTGTCTGCACTTTGGTACAGAAACCAATTGGTGTATCGATCAAATCGGATTGTGCAAAGTTGCTGTAGTTAGTGA
>NW_026937348.1:0-7934 GCF_032062105.1 Saccostrea cuccullata | reverse complement strand
GAACCACTGGTCCAGAAAAGCTGAAACTTATGTGGAAGCATCCTGGGATAGTGTAGATTCTAAATTGTTCAAATCATGACCCCTGGGGGTAGGGCGGGGCCACAATGGAGAATCAAAGTTTTGCATAGAAATATATAGGAAAAATCTTTGAAAACTTCTTTTAAAACCCACTGGTCCAGAAAAGCTGAAATTATGTGGAAGCATCCTGGGTAGTGTAGATTCTAAATTGTTCAAATCATACCCCCGGGGGGGGCGTGGCCACAATGGGGATCAAAATTTTACATAGAAATATATGGGAAAAATCTTTGAAAATCTTCTTCTTAAGAACCACTGGTCCAGAAAAGCTGAAACTTATGTGGAAGCATCCTGCGGTAGTTTAGTTTCTAATTTTATGCCCCCCGGGGGGTAGGGCGGGGCCACAATAGGGAATCAAAGTTTTACATAGAAATATATAGGAAAAATCTTTAAAAATCTTCTTAAGAACCACAGAAAAGCTGAAACTTATGTGCACATGGAAGCATCCTTGGGTAGTGTAGATTTCAAAATGTCTAAATTATGATCAGTGGGGGTAGGGTGAGGTGCAATATTTTTAAAAAGGGGGAAATCTGGTAAAAACAGAATGGTAAAAGCTTCTCAGGTGAGCATGTGGCCCATGGGCCTCTTGTTTATCTTTATGGGGGAAAGGAAGGTCAGGGGTTTTGATCCACCCCCCCCAAGATTTATTTATATAACTATAATATTAGAGAAAAGAATTATATAAAATTAAAAAATGTGTACATATGATTGTTTTTTTTTCAAAGGCCCATGTCAGAAGACAGCAATGCTAACTCAATAGCCCCAAAGGACATATTTCTATATGAGAGGTTTCTTAAAAACGCCAGGGATGCAGGTGACACCATTGCTCTTGTGTTACCTGGGTAAGATTTACAGTTATTTATTGTCTATTTAGTGTCTGGAAACAGCACTCTTTGTACTTCAATTTATTTTAAAAATCTAAAATATTTATTTTACATGTATTATCCCTGTCCTTTCACTTTTAGGTTCAGAATAATGATGAAGCTAGGAAAGGATTTTACAAAGGCAATGTCATGCCATTTAATGTCAAAAAGTTATATTACTGGGGCCCTAATGCTATTTATGGTTTAACAAATGGCATTTTATCAGGCATTCTACCAAAGTCTGTAATGGAAGATCCTAAAATTCAGGTTAGGGTTTTTTTTAACATGTAACCCAACCTCATTTTTTTAAATAAATAGATAACGAATATAAGGTTTCTTGATATTGAATTTTTAAATGTTTATTAAGAAAAAAGATGTTGGAATTTTTAAATCACTAAGACATATACAAATCTTAAAAAATCAGTGATCTTGTGTTCACTGGTGGGCATAGGTCCCTTGACAAATGTTATTAAATTTTTTAAAAGGCTGACTGCAGAGCCATTTTAAAAGAAATAACAAAAGGGTAACTACCGTAAAATTGCCTATAAGTTTTTTTTTGGGGAGTTAAATTTTAGTCCAAAATAATGTCTTACTTATAGGCGAGTCATAAAGATATTGGTATTTTTCTGAAAAGAAAAGTTGCATTCCATATATTTCAAAATTGCTGAAGAACAAAGCCGATATATGTATAATAGTATATGCATTCAAAGATTATACATGTAGTACAAGCATTCACTTATTATAATGGTTTTATTTGTGCATCAATCATTTGTTTAATGATTTAAAACTAAATATCGGCGTTATTTCGAAAAATATTAATAAAAACAGCTAAAAACATCAGTGCATTGATTTTAAAATGTCAAATGATTCTGGCAAAAAGTTATACCGACTTATAAGCGGGTCAATGGCAAATCCCTCCAAATTAACCTAAAAAAATACAACCGACTTATAGGGGACCACTTATAGGCAATAGACCTTGTTTTCTGAACAAAATATCAATTTTATTCTTTAAACTAATTGTAAATTTTGTTTTCTTTGTGCAGCAAAATACCTGAACACATCGGCATTAATTGCATATGAGATCAATACAAACCTCTCCAACAGAAGGGACTTGGCTTTGACCTACTACCCTTCAGAGTATGAGTTCTACTGGTTTGTGTCAAGGACATTTAGTAAACTACTGGAACATTCCCAACATCAAAGCCTACATCCTGTAAGTTATTAGCTTTTGATACCAATATATAGATAGTAACAAGACCCCCCCCCCCCCCTTTAAACATTTCAAGTTTGTTTCTGCTGCTTGGTAGCCATGAGGGTTCCGCCCAAATATAACACCTGTTAATTCAGGGGGATATTTGACTCTATTGTTTAAAAAAAACCCATTTCCCACCCTTTATATTTTGGGAATGTTACAGGAAACAAAAATATTTTTATGCCTTATTATACTCTTAGTTAAGCTAGGTGTTCACATATTAACAAAACTTTTCTTAGTTAAAGCAAATTCTCTAAAATTGATAAATAGTAATCACTTGCACATACCTTTTATTAATTTTTTTTAATGAAATACATTTATGAAATCACCAAGAGCTGTTTAAAGGGTTTTGGAAGGAAACACTGTCATTTAATCAAAGAGTGATAATCCATACAAATGAAAATTACCAATAGTAGCATAGTATTACAGTGACCAAAAAGTTTATAGACAGTAAACCCTGGAATATATATCGAGATTGGTAAGTAATTTCTGTAATTTAAAGATACCATGGTTATACATGTACATTTTAACAGTATGTAGATTGCATTTCATATATTTCCATTTATAAATCAGTATGTTATGTTTATTTCTGAACAATATCGTTTTACCTACTATAGAATGGCAAGATTACAACTTAAGTATATAACGAATGAGATTACCTCCAGTTCTTACATTCCATGTATCAACTTCCCCTGTTTGTGTAGCAATATTCGTCTATTACCTTCTTATCATTTTTTTTTACTCCTGCCTGATTCAGCATATTGATGTAACATAATTAGTTTTTAAAAAGAGAGGCTACTCATATATAAGTTGGTGTCACTAGGCTTTTAATAATCTTGTTTGATACACAAGAGTAATGCTCTACGTTTGAATGATTTCTAAAACGAGGCAAGTTATTAAAAATAACTTGATGAAACAAGTTTGAAATATCGTTTTTAAATCTTATGGTCGATCCCGTACGAAAGTTCGAGGCGGAATAGGCACGGCTTGGGCACGGCTAAGGCACGGAATCTGGACGGGGTTTTTTAAAAAATGGAGGGTTCTGCATGTCCAAGACACGGACACGGCTTTTGAGTCTGAAAGTGAAAGGAACCCCCCTCACAGAAACCAGTGTGGAGGCACGGAATCCGTGTCCCTGGGAGACGGTTTTTAACTTGGGCGGGTTTTGCTTCAAACTATTTATTTATATCTCACGGCTTTTTACTGAGCATGCTCAATCATAACTTCCTTCATTTGAATATAAATTTGGAGGGATTCATGGTCAAGAGCTAAGAAAGGTGTTTTTTACTCTAGTTAAAGGATATTAAACTAATAGATGTCAGTTGGAATTGTATTTATGACAGTCTTGGAGGATTTCCTCACTTTTAAACTAAATGCAGTAAGTCTAAATAGAATAAATACTAGTTCATATTCAATTTTCATGATCTTTCTGTAGTTCAATGTTGATATTGAACAAATGAAACACTGCATCTCGGTTTATTTGAATGACTCTAGTTGTACTCTCTTTAAATTAAACCCCCCAAATTTTTTATGTGTCATCACTCTGCTACAAAAAGGTTTATTTAAATTAAATTCTTTCTCAATTGCCCAAAATAAGATAAAATTACAAATTATCAATCAAATTCTTAATTAAAAACTAACATGGATTGTAACTGATAAAGCAACCCAAAAATCTTTAACAAAAAGTAAATCAGGACACATTCACATAAGATTTTCAACTTTTAAAATTCTAAAGCTATAAGCATAATGATAATTGTAAAGTGTTGTGAAGTTTGGTTTCATCCCCATTTTGGCATCCACAGTTACATCAGGAGATTCTCAACAGGCCCTGACCTAGATCTAGACAAAAGCACAATCCCTGACTCCATATATGGTATGTCACACGGCTTTTTTTGACAGGGGTTTTCCCAAAAAACCCGTGTCTCCAAAAAAAGGACACGGGTTTCAGACACGGGTTTACAGAATCCGTGAGTCCATATATGGAAACAAGCACGGCTTTCTACACGGATTTTGTAAAACCGTGTGATCTCATTGAAATAATTCGGCCAAAATCCCGTGCCGTGTCCGGCCTTGATCACTTTCAGGCACGGCTTTCCAAAATACTTGACATAGGAGCGGAATTATAAGACGGGTTTCGGGAAAAATCCGTGCCTAAGCCATGTCTAAGCCGCCCGGACTTTTTTTAGGGTTACAACCCCGTCAGATAAAAATAATTTTAACCCAGGTTCTTGTTATTTCTTTTCAATGTCAGGGAGCCAGGCTGTGTAAAAAAACTTTAAAAAGGGTGCTGGCGAGTTTTGAAGTTAATATTTTTCTGTGGAATATCACGATGTATTTATTTTAATAGCATTTCACACAAAAATATATTAAAAATTTTATTTCATCTTAAAGTTATTAAACTTCAAATTTTTCAGGGGTTTTGATTGACACATCCTTCACTTACAAATTTCACGGAAAATATTCAAACTATAATCCAGAACAATAATTATTTTTGAGAGGAATGTTAGAAAGCAAAACCCCTTCACAAGTATCGTCATTCCGCGCTAAGTGTTGTGTACAGAGTTAAGTAACTTGATCACACCCGTGAAACGTACACAGTTTCTGTAAACAGAACAAAAGCTCTGTTATTGTTGATGTTTTTAATTCACCGGTGCGTTCAATTGTTAAAATCTGCTCACCACAACTGCACGGACTGACGATAATTTTTTGTAACTTTGAACATTTCTACTCTGAGTTTTCTGGATTACAGTTTTAATATGTTTCATTTATCACAACAATATTGCCACTTTTCCTAAGTATAAAGAATAAAATCAAACCCGTCTTTAAAAAAATTAAATTTTTAATACATTGTAACTTTTAGGATGAATAAAATTTTTAATACATTTTTGTGTGAAATGCTATTAAAATATATAAGTGGTAATATTACACATAAAATATTAACTTCAAATCTGTGTCCATGCACCTTTAAAAGATACCAATCTTTCCAATTTTTGTTTCAATTAATTTTCAAAAGAATAAAAGGAATCCCTTATACAGCACTTCATGTAATTATAATACATGTAGTCATGTACCATGTTTACTATCTGTTGTAAATTTAAAGTTTTGTGTCATAAGTAATATTATTAAATCTCGAAAATGGAAATGTATTGAACTTATCCACACAGCATTATATTTTGTAGAATATGCACGAGTGTTTTAGTACAACTATTTATGCTTGAATTTCTTAAAATTTTAAAATTTAATGGATTTTGGGGAGTACATTTTAGACTTTGGTTTTTTTTTCACGAAAATATGATAAAATGTAAATAACTTTCCTATGTTAATTCAGCAAAGACCATTCAAGCTTAAACTCCATTGAAACAATTCAAAGGGGGGGGGGTAGAGCAAACATGTATGCCCCTCTAAAAGCATCTAAGGTGGGATTAGGTGCCCCGGGGGGAGTAAGCATCCACTGATGATCGCTTACATGAGTCATGTGCTCTTTGTGATGATTCGACAATGGGGAAAATTCACAACAACTAGCGTGTAAACAATTTTATAGATCTTCTCATTTTTTGAGATCATGAAGGAGTTCAGGAGATACTAGAGAAGCCCTGTGTGGTAAAATACCACCTCTATTTTGATGTCCTACAAAACTGACAGTGATGGGTCAGTGTTTTATGACGACTTTCTCGGCGATGGGGATAGATCACTTTTCATCAATAAAACAATTGTAAGTAAAAGTAAAATGTTATTTGCAGATTGTTTTGACATAATGTATCTTACTGAAGAATCATTGTGCAAATGTCATTATATTTTATTGTACAGAAAAGAGGTGAGGATCAATATTTACAACATCTATGGCAATAACGCATTATTAACAACATGGACTTCCTACATTTAAGAAAGAGGCTGACATGGGTAAAAGGTACTATGATTTCTTCTTTAGTCTGTCATTAGTTAGGTTTTCAAGTCTCTAAAAAAGACAAAAAAGTTTACTTACCTCTGATTTTTAGGCAGAAGAAAAGTATGGACATTTTTTTACAAATCAAAGTATTTCTGATTCATTTCAATATAAAAAGAAACAACAAAGATGAATTTAAAATAGTTTAATTAATATTTAAATTTTAGGGGTGCCAACCAAAGTAGTTGATGTGGTAAAGAGAGCTTAAATGGATGGTTTGAAATGTCCTGTCCAGAAAGTATCGGCCTTGGAATGCGTTCTTCTCGGGTTCAGTGAAAAGTTTTGAAGTGTTATTATTTTTTTTCCCCAATTCATTTTATTTTTTTTGAAAATATTTTTTTTAATTTTACAGTGGAGTTGTAATTTTTTTAAAAAAAAGGGAAAAAACAAAAACAAAAGAAAGGAAATGCAAAACAAAACAAAATCATACGAAAACAAAACAAAAAAATTCTAAAGCTAAATGTAACTAGTGCTAATTGTAACGGGGGGATTACAGATGTTCCCCAAAGCTCCCCAAACCCTTTTTGTGCCTTATTCCTGTAAAACATTTTTTAAAATATGACCAGTATCGATTTAATCAAAGATTATAAAAAGGGACAATGATATCAATATATGTCATTTAACGCATTGTACGCGCACGCACGTGCATGAACATGCAAGCTGATCATAGCATGTTGTCTAAACAATTAACATATCTATATATCGTGAGAATAAATAAAAAAATTCCTTACAATATATTCTAATGTTTTTTTTTTAAATAATGGGGATTTTGGTATTTTGTGCACGCGCGCAAAGAATGCTCGTGCATTCAATTTTGATAGTACCATTATGAGGAATCCATTTACCTATTCAATTCTAAATCTTATCCCGTTTGGTTGAAAACTAAGAAAGGTATAGATATTTAAATTTTCAGCCAATCAGATTGCAGCACACATGCATGCGCATGCTTTTCATGATAATTCTTATATACCATGTTGTAGATCTTTATAATGTATAATCAGTTCAAAATTTCAAAGAATTTTGTGAAAAACAAGAAAGATATTGAGACTTTAGTTTCAGCCAATCAGAGCGAAAGGAGTGCATGCATGTGAGATCTTGCATTTTGACCATGTCATCTAGTCTATGCTTCTAATATATCCTTATATTATAAGTTTCAAAACATTTCATAAAAAATTTAAATAGTTATATCTATATCGATTTTATTGGACATTTCTGATGTTGCACGTGCACGCTCTTGCAAGCACATGTGCATGCACATTCTTTTATGATAATTCTTCTATATCAGGCTGTAGATCTCCCTAATGTATGACTATATTCAAAATGTCAAAAGATTTTATCAAAAAACAAGAAAGATATTGATATTTTAGTTTCAGCCAATCAGAGCGAAGCCTACGTGCATGCGCATGCGATCTTGCATTTTGACCACATCATCTTGTCTATGCTACTAATATATCCTTTATTATGAGTTTCAAAACATTTCATTAAAATTAAAAAAGTTACGGCAATATTCATTATATTGGTCATTTCACGTGTTGCAAGTGCACGCTCTTGCAAGCACGTGCGCGCAAAATGACCTTCGTTCCGCAAATCTACATACATGCCTACTGACCCTAAAAAGGTTTCACCTTAGTCGGATGTGTAGATTACAAGATCACTCATGGAAAAGATTTTCCCAGGAAGAAGAAAAATAATAATAACTAGACCAGCCGTTGCAAAGCAACGAGTAGGTCTTCCGTGGAGCTGCGGACAGGGGGGGAAAAGACCTTGGGTCAAGGTCATGCCAGTTCTAATGTTAAAGCAA
>NW_026937347.1:0-8066 GCF_032062105.1 Saccostrea cuccullata | reverse complement strand
GAGTTATCGAAAAAAGATTTTTTAGCACCTCTCGGCCCCTAATGTGATGATTTAGCACTTTTTTCTTGATATCAAATTAATGATCTTGTCATTCTGCAAAAATATTGCTCAGTATGTTTTAACAAAATAATTATACTTTAAAAGATATGATACAAAATGTTTCGAAAATCCTCTCTTGATTCGTGTTCTATATTTTGACCCTACCGAGCTTCCATACTAGGCACTTCCGGAAAATTTAAGAACCACTGTGCACATTGGCAACATGTCCTCTATCTATGGTAAAAATTCCAGTGTTCTAGCTCAAGCCGTTCTTGAGTTCTGGTGAAGACAAAGAGGTCCTCTAAATTTCGATTAAAGGGCAATAACTTCCGACCGGAAGTGAATTTCGAAAAAAATAAAAAAAATGGATCAGGTTTAGTTGACGACACACCTTTCCTGAAAATTTCAAGTTGATGATCGAGCCATCTCCGAGAAATCTTCTGCACAAAAATTGTAAGAAAAAAAGGAATAATAATAAAAGTGAAAAAGAAACAATAGAATAATAAAGGGTTCTTTTGGAGAGGGAAAAGACCCTAATAAAGGTAAAAAAAAACGAAGAATAATAAAGGGCTTCCCTAAGACGGAAGACCCTAAAAAAAGTAAAAAAAGAAACCTAAGAATAATAGAAGGGTCTTCCGCTGAAGACGGAAGACCCTAATAATAACTAGAGCAAAGCTGGTTGCAAAGTAACGAGTAGGTTCCGTCCAGTTTCGACCGGAAGTGACGTTTACAGGAGAAGCCTATAGTTAAGACACCTCCAGTGACATTAAGATTTAAAAGTTTTCAATCTTGCGTGAAAACCTGCAAAATAGGCTATTTTTGGCTACTTCCGGTTTCACCGGAAGTGATGTCAAGGGATGGAAAATTTGGTTGGACGCTGATAGTGCCCTTACTTAACCAATAACATGTCAAAAAACCGTAAAATTTGCATTTTTGACACTTCCCTTTTTTCCGGAAATGACGTCATTTGACGGATTTTTGACAATTTAATCATCATTTTCGGCTGGCATAAAAGGCACAAGTACAAAAAAAAAAATTTGAAGAAATCAATAAAACCATTTTATTCTATTTCTTTCGACTCGAGCGAGGATGTTTAATTTTTCGACTACTTCCGGTTTACACCGGAAGTTATTTAATGGATGCGTTTTGTTGACGATTGTTAATGTAATTATAAGTTTTCCCTTAGCCTTTATTCAAAACGGTTAAATTAAAAAAAAATTGAAATTTAATATCACTTTTTCCCTTTTTGACCGGAAGTGACGGATGCGAAATCAAACGACGCCATGCATAACTTTAAGTGATGTTTTATCATCCCCGGAAATATCGTATTCAATCTTGAGTGGTTATGAAGAAGATGCTTGCACAAAATGGCAATTTAAAAATAGAAAATCGGACAAAAAATGTACCGGAAGTGATTTTCAAAAAATAAGAAAAAGATCTGGAGATATTATAACAATGCATCATTCCTGAAAAAATCTTTGAAATCGGTTCAGTAGTTTCCGAGAAATCGCGTGTACTATGAAAAGGGAATAATAATAATAATAGGAAACATAAGAAAACAGTAAGGTCTTCCGAAGGAAAGTCGGAAGACCTTAATAATAATAAAAGTGAAAAAGAAACCGAAGAATAATAGAAAGGTCTTCCGCTGAAGACGGAAGGCCCTATAAAGGTAAAAAAGAAACATAAGAATAATAGAAGGGTCTTCCGCTGAAGACGAAAGGCCCTAATAAAAGTGAAAAAGAAACAACAGAATAATAGAAGGGTCTTCCGCTGGAGACGAAGCCCTAATAATAAGAATAATCTTAATCTTCAGAATCAGTAGAAGCCCTTTTAATTATGTCCCCAAACGAGTTTGGGAACATATTGATTTTACTCTGTTTCTTATTATTATTATTATTATTTTTTTTTTATTTGTTCTCCGGGACTTTTTTTGTCCGCGAGTGTTCTCAGAAACTGTTCACCCAACTGAGCTAAAACCTTTTTAGGGTTAATAGGTGTGTAGTGTAGGTGTGCGGAACGAAGGTCATTTTGCGCGCACACGCATGCACGTGCGTGCGCGTGCAATGAGTGAAATGACTGATATACTTAATATGGCCATAACTTTTACATCTTTTGATGAAATGCTATCAAACTCATTACATAAGTATATATTAGTAGTGTCAATAATATGACACTGTCAAATTAGGAGGAACTCACGCGCATGCACGTGCGCTTTGCTCTGATTGGCTGAAACAAAAATCTCAATATCTCTTTTGTTTTTTGACGAAATCCTTTGAAATTTTAAATATAGTCATGAATTAGGATATGCTACAATATGATATGGAAAAAAAATTATGAAATCACGCGCATGCACGTGTGCTGCAATCTGATTGGCTGAAATTTTAAAAGGTTATATCTCCTTTGTTTCTTGATGAAATACTTTGAAATTTAAAACATAATCGTACATTAGGATATCCTGTAATATGATATACAAAACTTTTCAAGAAATCACGCGCATGCACGTGTGCTTCAATCTGATTGGCTGAAACTTTAAAAGGCTATATCTCCTTTGTTTCTTGACGAAATGCTTTGAAATTTAGAAAATAGTCATACATTAGGATATACTGTAATATGAATACAAAACATTTCAAGAAATAACGTGCATGCACGTGTGCTGCAATCTGATTGGCTGAAACTTTAAAAGGCTATATCTCCTTTGTTTCTTGACGAAATAATTTGAAATTTAAAACATAGTCATACATTAGGATATCATGTAATATGATATACAAAACATTTCAAGAAATAACGCGCATGCACGTGTGCTGCAATCTGATTGGCTGAAATTTTAAATGGCTATATCTCCTTTGTTTTTGACGACATGCTTTGAATTTTAAAACATAGTCACGCATTAGGATATCCTACAATATGATATAAAAAAAAATTCATGAAATCACGCGGATGCACGTTTGCTGCAATCTGATTGGCTGAAACTTGAAATGGCTATAACTCCCTTGTTTTTCAACCAAACAGGATGGGATTTAGAACATAGATAAATATAAAAAAAAACTCCTACAAGAAGGTATGGTCATCATGCACGTGCACGCACGTGCGTGCATTGGGAACAGGTGAAATTAAAATACACTTAAATGAGTGTTTTTTTTTTATACTTTTGGACTGAATGCTTTAATATATAGTATATCATATATATATATATATAGTGTAGACAAGATGATATGGTCATAAGCACATGCATTTACATGCGATGCTAAAATTTGAATATAATTGATATCCTTCTGGGAAAACGTTGTTAAAGTCTAAAATGCATAGATTGTCTTTTTTAATGAAGCTTACAGGGAATATGGCCCCAAAAAAGGGAGTTGGGGAGCGTTTGGGAACATCTGTAACGGTTCCCGTTACAATTACACTAGTTATTTATGTCTGATTATTGATATTGTCGCATGTTTTATCTGAATATATTTTTTTGATTAAAAATTATTGAAAAGAATATAAATCCCCCTGTTATTGATACCCAGTACGTACACTGTAAATCTGAAACTCTGAAAGACTTGAAAGCTATGATAGAGTAATTCCATAGCCCATTGTTTAACCACTTCAAATATGTTAACAAATAAAAGATCTCTTTTAGATAACTTTTTTTTTTTCAATAAATATAGTCGCACCAGCTAGTATTTCAACTAAAAACAATTCAAAGAGCTCTGCAACAATTAAGGGATACATATGTATAATGACATACTAAATATCAAACTATGATTTTAGTTATTGAGATAAAGACCAGTTCCATGGAACCAATTTCCCCAATCAAGAATTTCTGATCCTTTCCACATAAGCCTTCAACCAAATAGACTGTGTTTGACAGTGTTAGTAATGTCTTTTCAATTGGCCACATAGAAGTTTGCCTAAGCCAATTAAATTACATACATTGTTTTCAGTAACCTGAAACTAAATCATAAAACGAAATTTTAGAAAAGCATGCCATTTTTAGTCCCAACAAACACCTCTTTATATAAAGCTTGTTTCAGCTTTGGAGTCAAAACTGTGCTGAATTTCTTCCACTTGAATTTCAATTTTTTTATCCCCTTGCAAACCAAGTTTAGGGGGGTATTTTGAAATCAGCTTGTCCGTCTGTCTAGCTGTCCGTCTGTCAGTAGACAAGATTTTGTCCGAACCATTTCTCATAAACTATTGGAAGGAGTAGTCTGAAAATTTGTACATTTATTATTCACCATGTGAAGGTGTGCACCTTGTTTCATCATGATTGGATATTTCTCTGCATTTACACACATTTTTTATTTTGTGGTTTTGTTGGCTCATAACTAGAAAACTATTGGATTTACAATCTTCAAACTTGGCCAATTTATGTATCTTGGGTAGATGGTGTGTCACAGATTATTTTAAGGTCACCGTGACCTTTAATTTAAGTGATTTTTTTTAATTGTCTTTTTCTATTGAATAACAGAATCCCCAAAAATGTAAGAGTGTTGCAGTATCCCTTTTAAAAATGTTGTTAAGAAAATAATAATTTATTTCATTACCGGTACATGTATATACTTTATGTAATTTATAAGAGGAAATCTACCTCAAAATCTCCCATGGATATACAGTAATTATCAATCACTGGTCAAGGAGAATTTGATAACAGATTTAAAATTGCATGTCAAATTAGAGAGAAATTAATTAGTTTAATGTAAGGAGCTTAAAAGAACATCTCTGATGAAGCAGAGTACTGTATCTCATGGGAACTGGGCTAATGAATCCCACCTTAAGGCATGATAACTTACTGTAAACAAAGAGTGTTTATTATTTTTATGCGTCTGCAATAAGTAGTTGCTGAGAAAAATGCAACAAAAATTTGTTATGTATATGGTACAGACAGATGCACATATTTTATTCTTAACCAATAATTTTAATCTAATTATAAACTTCTCTACACATAGATATTTCAGGCATTTAAATCACATGACCCGGTGACCAGGTAAATATTTATAGAATAAGACCAGGAAGTAAATTGTTATCTACAGGAATATCAGGGAGGCCATGTTGGATTTACAGGTAAGACAACATAAAGTTTAGTAGATTTCTATAAGATACAGTTCAAGATAAGATAATATGTAGCATATATATATAACATCAAAAGATTTTACTCGATTGTCTTGATGATCTCAAGTGTAGTAATTGCTTGATTTAATATCAAGGCAATCTACTGTACATGCAATTAGTGTACCAATATATTATTGGTACATTAATTGTACAGTGATTGCCTTGATATTAATTACAACGAAATATGATTTAATGTCATTTTTTTTTTTAGATAAAAATTTTCAAATAAGATAACTGTACAGAATATTTGTTTCACTGTAAATACTGATCAATATAATTATTTGCCTACTTTATTTTCAAATTGTATGATTAACTGGTGTCTCAGAATTTCAAATACGAAAATTTCTCTAATATATGTTTTGTGCAGAATTGAAGCTCCTGTAATCATGTAATCTAAATTTTCCTTTTAATTTTATTACAGGGTATCATTTTAATGAATTGAATCAAAACCCCAGTGATGGACCCCCTGGACCAGCTAAAGTTCTCCTCCTTTGTGACCTGTGTCAAAAAGCAGCATTACAGAGTCATTGTGAACTTTGTCAGATTAACCTGTGTAAGGCCTGTGTAGGGGAGCATCTCTCTGATTCATCTAAAAGACACAATGTTGTACCATACAAACACAGAACTTCTCCTGACTACCCAAAATGTCCAAACCACACCCAGAAACATTGTGAACTTTACTGTGAAAAATGTGACATTCCTGTCTGTTCTACCTGCATCTCCTCTGGGAAACATAAAGGCACGATTTATCAGATGCTCTACAAAAACTAAGTTCTAAAACAAAAGATTTAGAAAACGACTTAAAAGAACTAGAGGAAAAAATCTATCCTACATACGAAGAAATTAAATTAGAGTTGAACCCGTAAAATTAACTTGGAAAAACATTATTATAAACTGACAACAGCTGTTACCAAACAAGGAGAAGACTGGACAGAGAAATTAACATCATTGTCAACAAACAGAAATTTGAAATTGATGGGATGAAAACTAAACATCTGGCCGCTCTAAATAAACAGGAAAATGAAATCAAACAGATTATTTCTGAAGTAACACAGTGCATAGTTGATCTGAAGAAAATACTGGACTCTAAATGATGTCTCCCTAACATCTGCATATAAATCCAGGAATGTCGAATTTTGAAGATTATCTCCTAAAGTCAATGTTTCTATACCAAGTTTCTCTCCACATCAAATCAACAGAGAGAAGCTCCATCAAATTTTGTTCTCTGTCAGCATTATCCATTACAACAGAACATGGCTACATAATGAAGACACCAGAAGCTGTATCCTGTCCTCCAGTCAAACCACTGCTTGATAAACCAGAGCTTATCACCACCATAGACACTGGGTATGAAAATCTAAAGAGTATTACCTGTCTCATTGATGAAGAATTCTGGACATGTGGGTCTCACAAAATCATGAAACTCTTCAACCTCCAAGGCAAACTACTGAAGTCAATCCAAACCAAGTCAGGGAACACACCATGTGACATAGCAGTGACAAGGAGTGGAGTTCTAGTTTATACTAACCCTGTTACAAGAACTGTAAACATAGTGAACAATGACCAGATACAGAAAGTGATCAGACTACAGGGGGGGATACCTTGGTATGTCTGTAGTCCTCCTCTGGTGACATCCTGGTTATCATGGACAGTGATGATTATAAACAATCAAAAGTTGTCCGGTACTCTGGCTCCACAGAGAAGCAAACCATTCAGTTTGATAATGAAGGTAAACCTCTGTATTCATCTAGTGACATGAAATACATCACAGAGAACAGGATCCTGGATATCTGTGTAGCTGACTGGGAAGCCAATGCAGTAGTGGTGGTTAATCATGCAGGAAAACTCCAATTTAGATACACTGGTCATCCCTCTACTACCTGGCGATCATTCTATCCATATGGCATCACAACAGACAGTCAGAGTCAGATCCTGACATCAGACTATGACAACGACTGTATCCACATCCTAGATCAGGACGGACAGTTCCTCTGTAACATTGTTAACTGTTATCTAGCCTATCCATGGGGTTTATGTGTAGACACCAGAGACAACCTCTTTGTGGCAGAGTGGTACAGTGGTAAAGTGAGGAAATTCAAATACATGTAACCAGTGTGTAAATATAAACTGTTCGTAACTATATGATAATCTCACTGCAGCTGAGTGGAATAGAATTGTTATGAAATTCAAAAACTTATAAACTGTACTGATATATTTTAAAGTATAAAACAGTGACCAATACTTTGTGAGAATGCAGCAGTAAATTTATTTTGTTGACCGGTTTCGACCTGTGACGGTGTATCAGAACAATCAAGCATATGAATTTATCCATTGTAGTAAGAAAGGCGGATGACGTTGCTATATACAAAAAAATGATGATGTCTCTGCTATAAACAAAATAAAATGCGGAGTGTTAAATGTACATGTGCGGACTTGCTTAACAATGGTACTTTATACAAGATATAATCAAGATTTAGTCAATAAATAATACTTTTATACCTCATATGAATAATCACAAGTAAAGAGGAATATGATTGGCTGAGGCAATCACGTGACCGTCATGTTCGCCCTGCAACAAAACTTGGTGTTTCCGCATTCGGTTCACCTCGGCTGACTACGGTATTCTACATCCAGATGTGATCAGCAAAGGTGTGAAGAATGTGTTTTGTGTTCCACAATTGTGACGTCACATTGCACGAAAGCGATGATTACTCCTGAATTCGATTGTTTTAATCTTTGATTAATTATGTAGATAAAAAATTGTAAAATATAAAAAAGTTAGAAAAGTGTTTCCATGAGTGGGGGATGAATATGTTACTACAACGCAGTGTGTAAATCAGAATGACTTGTCATGAAGGATATTTTTATGAAACGGTAGTGGTGTGACTTACACCGTTTCATATTGTTCCCAATGTTTATTTACTTTTTTT